>NC_141153.1:3201250-3361875 GCF_053477565.2 Lygodium microphyllum | reverse complement strand
AAATGACTTGTTTTTTGGATGATTTTTGTTGTTTTTGAGAGCTGAATGGTTGATTTTATGGGATGATTGATTGATTTGGAAGTGGTTTGAGAGTGTTTTGGATGATAATGATGGTGTTTTAGAAGTTCATGATGTTTGTTGGTGGTTCTGTGATGTTCTGATAGGTTCTGATTGGTTCTGTATACCTTCTGTTTTGTTCTGTTTTGGTCTGTTTTGTTCTGATTGTCTTTTGTAAGGAGGGAAGGAGTATTGATTGATGAAGAATGAGATATTGAGAAAGCTTATTGAATGGTTTGTGAGAGTTTGAAATGGTTTGAGAGTGAGTTATGAGGTTTTGATAACCTTCTGTAACCTTCTGTAGGTCTTCTGTAGACTGTTCTGTACTGTAGCTGTTCTGGTACTGTTCTGTAGGCTGCTCTGTATGCTTCTGTAAGTGTTCTGTGGAATGTATGTGTGACTTTGGGAAAGTTTTCTAGCCTTGGAAAGAGGTGAATACAAGTGCAAAAGAGCTGAAAGAAGTGGAAGAAGTAGTTGCTGAAGACTCAAGAGAAGACTAGAGTGAAGTGACAGTAGTGAGCTGTGAAGAGACACTGTAGTGGCTCTGGTGACCCTTCATATCAGACATACCTCTTGGGAGGGGTATCCACGACCTAAGAGTGATGATTGAGTGTGATTTTGGGAGATTGTAGTGAGGATATGATGTATTATTGATGGAGAGAGAGAGAGAGAGAGTCAGAGATAGCCAATTCTACTCAAACAGAGTGATTGTATATGAGAGATTGAGAGAGAAGGCTATGAAGATATTGAAGATGAATACTATGTGATGTATTTTCATTCAAAGATGGTGTATTCTTTTGCTTTCTTTGTTCTATTGATGGATTTTATGAAGATATTGAAGAATATGGTTGATTCTATTAAAACCGTGGGAGATCTACATGATGCTGCATGAAGATTTGTTGTGCCTGGTGTTCTTTTCTTCATTGTGATCATATGAAACATGATAAACAAGCTTGTTGATGTTACAAGATAGATTTTCTTGCAAGAGAATTCCCTTTTCCTTGGTGTTCCTCTCGGGGCTCCATGTTTTTGGTGCGCAGCCGGGGAAACTTGCCATCAACAAGCACCAAAAGAGGCTGAAAATGAAGGAAATGGCATTGCCAAGAAGAGAAGAATTCAATGGATGTTTGTAAAATTCCTTCTTCCACTGAAGAGTTGGAATTTCTCATAATCAAAGCCACTTTCCACAAGAAGTTCATCCCACAATGGCAGAAACACATCACCATCATGATGCATGCTCTATGTGGTGGACAGTTTCCTCTTCCTGTTGAAGCAGCAGAAACTTGCATCTTGGTGGCAAACTGTTTGGGAACAAACTAAAGAGCAGAAACAGAGAGAATGACCATCCATGGAAGATTTGGCATTCATTGAGAAGTTTCCAGATAACATCAAGTGGGAGATTGTGAAGAAGCTTCAGGAGTCTTGGTCTGTAGAGGTTCACAAAGACAAGAAGGAAAAAAGTTGGAATTTGTTCATGGATGCTCAACAGCAAGATACATGGGATGCTTGGTGTACTGATAATCTTTTGTTTGTTCAATTAGCAACCCACTGGAAGTTGGTAGACAGAGTGTTTTTCACAACATACACTATTGAAACCATCAGAAGCTGGCATTATTATGATGATGGCACCACCACCATGCTCAGACGTATGCATTTTGACACCTTCAGAACCGAATACCTTCCTCTGTGCAGTGGCATGAAAGCAGAATTCAGGGACATTGAAAAGAAAGAAGTAGAAGAAATGTTGGCAAGAGAGTCCTCCAGAGACTGAAGCTTTCTGTTAACCCTCTGTGGAGCACTAACAACATAGGGGAGCCACACCCCTGATGAATGACGCAATAAAGAGGCAAGCGTTAGAACAAGTCCAGAGGTACGTGAGAAGAGAAAAAGCAAAAATCAAGGCTGAGAACGAACTAGCAGCAGAAGCCGCCTTTGACGCCCTTGCGGAACTCTTTACAGAAGTCCCAATGGCACATCAAGCCCTTCCTCCTCCTGTTGGAGGTCCACTTCCAAGCCAGATCCGTCCTGGAAATATTGATGACAGGCCAGCGAATGTAGTTCCATTGCCAGTTTTTAAGGGAGAGTACAATGAAGACCCCGATCTTCATGTAGCAGAGTTTATGGTAGCGTGTGTGGCTAACAATGCCAGAACCCCTGAGCATTGGTTAGCAATATTCCCCGCCACTTTCAAGGGCGCGGCGTTTCAGTGGTATGAGAGACAAGCAGCAGGAACTTTTGGCACATGGGACGACCTGAAGTTGGCCTTCCTCACTAAATTCAGGCGTGAAGGTTTTGAAGAGTGGATGAGAGAGGAATTTATGAACCTAAGTCAGTCCTCTGGAGAAAGAGTGGAAGCCTATGTCTCACGAATGGAGTCCATCCTGAAGAGATGGACTAACCATAATCTAGATGATGGCATTCAGAAGGGGGTGTTTCTCAGAGGATTACAACCAGAAGTCCGTAAGTTTGTGGAGCTACAAAGACCAGCCACCCTGCAAGCTGCAACAGAAGGTGCAAGACTGTACGATGAAGTGGAAGCTAGATTGGCGATGAATACAGGAAGAGGAGTCCTACCTCCTCTGCTGCCAGGAATGATGTATCCACCAAATGTAGTCCCAGGGACTGTTCCCTACCCCTACTAATAGATGCCCTCGGTATCACAGTACAGTGCACCAAATCCACAGTGGCCACAATCCATGCCTCAAATGGTGGTTCAACCACAACAACCATGGTCTCAACCAATTTCCTCAATGCCAAATCAACAGCAACAGTGGAACCCTACCAACTGGAGTCAACAGCCAACCGTTCAAACAGGAGCTCTGAATCAGAACTAGAACAGAGATCCCTCTGTACCAGCCCAACCCGTTTATGCAGTGATTGCAGAGACTCCTCAAAATCCTCCTGCCAGTGCCTCAGGAGGTGAAAGCTTGAAGGACTACTTATCTAAGTCAGTTGCAAATATCAAAAAGGAGTTGATGGATGTGATTACAGAACAACTACAGACGTTGAAAGTGAATACCGCTAGCATATCCAATGTTGCAGGAGCAAGAAGAGATGTCATGTGGTCAAATACTTGGTGTGGTAAGTGTCACCAAGTAGGCCATTTAGCCACTGAATGTACACGAAAACCAACTATTCCTGGAGCCTTCTGTTCCTACTGTTTGCGGAAGAACCATACAGAGGACATTTGCTCTCTGAAGGAGATGCATGATAGGAGAAGAAAGGAAGAAGACGCAAGATTCAACTTGCTGGAATCCAAAATGACAACACAAGATATTGGACCCAAGCCTAGAGAGTTTGGTCCTAATTTCGGACCCAGAAGATTTCCCTCTCAAAGTTACAGAGGAAGACAGTCTGGCGGTGGTCAGAGATCAGAAGTGGAGTGTTACAGATGCGGAGAAAAGGGACACATTTCACCAAATTGTCCAAATCCTCGAAGGTCAGTGGATTACAAGCCCTTATGTAGTCGATGCAAAGGAGAAGGCCACACTGCAAAAGACTGTCCAAGCCCAGCCCCAGTGAAAAACAGTGCTACTGATAGTCCGTCCAAGGCTCCAGAGCCTACCTCCAATTTAGTGGAATTGGAAGTTGCTGCCATCACGCGTGCAAAGCAGAAGGAACCGCCTATCCAGAAAGAAAATAACCCTCCTGCCAGAACAGTGAAGTTCAATCTTCCACCAGAAGAACAAAACAGAACAGAGCCTAACAGTGCCGTACAGAGCCCTACAGTGCCACAGAGAGTTACAGAGACAGTTACAGAGACAGGACCAGAGGTCCAGGATACAGAAGAGGAGGAAGTGCCACAAGTGGCAGAAGAAGTTCCTGTAATTCCTTTGTTGGAAGAAAGAGGGAAAATGAAAATGGGTGTTGCCCCATTCCCTAATCGGTTAGAGAAGCCAGTGGATCCTATTAAGGAATACGATCTGGTCAGAGATCTAGATACCTTTAGACCAAATCTTACATTCCGTCAATTATTGATGTTGTCTCCCAATTGCCGGAAAAGGTTCAAAAGTATACTGACAAGAAGACGTGGCTTAAGGATTGCTCCCTCAACAGCGACAAAGTCCAACAAGGCTCCAGAGCCTGTAAAAGAAGTGGATGTGGCTAATGCTTTCCTAGATCCAGGTACTCCAGAGACTGGCGTATGGATAGAAGGCTGTTTCATTGCAAATGCACTGATTGATGGAGGTTCATCAGTGAACATTATGACGGATGTGACAATGAAGGATCTAGGCTTACAAGGTGTGCAACCAACCCAATGGCTCATCAGACTGGCGGATCAGAGTAGAATCAAGCCTTTGGGCATTCTCCCTTATGTGAAGACTACAGTGGCTGGAAAGGATTATTGGCTAACCTATTTGGTGGTGAAGCCAAACTCTTATGGTACATCCTATCCTCTGTTACTAGGTAGACCATGGCTTTTTGAAGCCCGAGCAAGGACGGATTGGTTCAAAGGAACTTTGACCTTGGGTAGAGGACCCAATAAAGTGGTGCTGAAACTGTATGGTTCTCAAAAAGGACATGGATCCACCTCCTTGGAATTATCTTCTGACTCCCCTAATGAGGCTACGGATGGAACATCAGTAGACGAAGATGCTGTCAAACAGATCCTTCCCAAGAAAACAGTGGCACATTCCTTAACAGTGGATACTGTAAGCCGACTTCCAAAAGATGCAAAGCCATTATCAATGGGTGAATACTTCCTGCCTGAACCAGAAATGACTTCTGAAATCACTTCTGACAGTGAGATAGAAGCATGGATGTACTGCTCTCCCTGTTACATGGCCACAGCAGGAACAGAAGCAGAAGCAGAGACAGAGGCAGAAGAGGAAACAGAGAATCTGTTCTTCTGTTACAGAGCTCCTACAGAGCCAGAAGCAGAAGCAGAAGCAGAAGCAGACGCAGAGACAGAGACAGAGACAGAAGAGGATGGATATGATATGTACGAAGAAGGTGATGAAAGTGAAACAGAAGAATCTATCCCACCTGAAGAGGATACATTTGAGGAAGAAGTTCCAGAAGCATCAGAAGCCGATGACCTCATGCTATGGGACAAAATGGTGATGGTACCATTTGGTCTGGTAAATGGATCTTCTCATATGCAAAACCTTTATAAGGGATGGATTAAGAAGAGCAAGCCGTCTTTCAGCAGTGGCTCCTGCCGTCCTAACCTATCCTTGCCAAAGAAAGATGATGATGATGCACCGTGCCAACAAGCACCAATCCAACTAACCCAACAAGCATCAGAGGGTCCCTGTTATGTGACGTTCCTGGATGTATCATCAGAAGATGAGTCTTCAAGCCAAGAGGTAATTAATTTTGAAACCAAACCCGAAACGGCTCTTATCCCATTTCAACATCTTAAGAAGCAACCTAAGTCTCCACCAAAAGAAGAAGTTGGTTCTAGTGGGACATCAGAAGAGGACATCACTCCCTTGAAGGAGTCGGATCTGTATCCAGAAGCAGTCCGTGGGACCTTCATCCGTGAAGTAGAAGGTGAAAGGCAGTTAACCTTTGTGGATGCAGAAGGCATTGAACGCCACTTGAAGGTGGGTAGCAGCCTCCCAGAAGAGGAGTTGTCAACCTTGTACAACTTGTTGAAAGAAAATTTGGACGTGTTTGCATGGTCCTACAAAGACCTAAAGGGGATTGATCCCACGATATGTCAACATCATATTGACTTAGAGCCTGATGCCAAGCCAGTACGGCAACGACAGAGGCGAATGAACCCGAATTATTCCACATTGGTGAAAGCGGAGCTGCTGAAGCTTCTGGAAGCCGAGTTCATCTATCCAGTGGCAAATAGTGAATGGGTTTCACCCATCGTGGTTGTACCCAAGAAGAATGGAAAATTGCGAATATGTTTGGATTTCAGAAAGCTTAATTCCAAGACGAAGAAGGATCATTTTCCTATCCCTTTCACAGACCAACTGTTGGACACAGTGGCAGGACATGAGCTTTATTCCCTTCTGGATGGATTCAGTGGATACAACCAAGTCCAAATCGCAGAAGAAGACCAGTCCAAAACAACCTTCACCACAGAATGGGGGACCTACGCTTACCGAGTGATGCCATTTGGGCTCTGCAATGCCCCTGCTACTTTCCAACGAGTCATGATGGCTGCATTTCAAAATCATCTGCATGACTTTATTGAGGTATATTTAGATGACTTATGTGTCTATAGCTTGATCAGTGAACACTGGGGATATTTGGAACAATGCTTTGACCGATGTCGGGAGTATGGGATTTCCCTCAACCCCGACAAATGCATCTTTGGGGTCTCTTCTGGAGTCCTGTTGGGCCACATTGTCTCTGCACAAGGGATATCAACAGACCTTGCAAAGATCGAAAAGATCGCAGCTCTGACAGCACCCACCAACCTCAAACAGTTGAGGGGATTCCTAGGCCATGTGGGTTACTACAGAAGGTTTATAGCCCATTTTGCGACAAAGGCAACTTCCTTGCACAAGCTCCTGAGGAAAGATGCAGAGTTTACTTGGACAGAAGAATGTGACAAAGCCTTCCACACTCTGAAGCAGTGTCTGATTGAGGCACCCATTCTGCAACCTCCTGATTGGACGAAAGAGTTCCATGTACACACTGATGCATCAATTGAAGGTTTAGGTGCTGTCCTCTGCCAGAAGGGCTCCTCGAAGTTGGATCAACCGATCTATTATGCAAGCCGAAAAGTCACTGATAGGGAACGGAACTATACTGTGACAGAGCTGGAGTGCTTGGCAATGGTGTTTGCCCTGGAGAAGTTCCGCCACTACCTCCTATCCACCCACTTTAAATTTTATGTGGATCATGAGGCCCTGTCCTTCTTGATGAACAAAGCAGATGTGAAAGGACGAATGATGAGATGGCTCCTTCTATTCCAGGAGTTCGACTTTGAGGTGATTACTAAGCCTGGTCGTTCCCATGTTCTGGCTGATCATCTGTCGCGTATCCCACAAACTGCAGACGAGGAGCAGGATGATCCAGACCTCCCTGATGCTTCCCTATTCTTGGTAGAGACTGTAACTCCTTGGTATGCAGACATTGCCAATCTGCTGGCAACCCAACAGTACCCTCCTGGTATCTCTAGTCGGGAAAGGAAGAAGCTCATGCTAGAATCCGCCCCCTACACCCTGCTAGGTGGTGCACTGTACAAGAAAGGCAAAGATGAAGTGCTCAGAAGATGTGTTGCAGGAGAAGAGATTGGGATTGTTCTGAAGGCTTGCCACGACAAGCCATGTGGAGGTCACTTTGCAGGAGAAGCTACAGCCAGGAAGGCTCTGCTAGCGGGATATTGGTGGCCTACCATCCACAAAGATTCCTATGATTACTGTAAAAGATGTGATGCTTGTCAAAGAATGGGGAAACCCACGAAGACAAGTGCCATGCCATTGCAACCTATCCTTCCGTTGAAGCCGTTTGAGAAGTGGGGCATTGACTTCGTAGGTCCGATCGACCCTCCCACCAGAAGGAAACAGAATAGATACATCCTCGTATGTACGGATTATGTCACAAAGTGGTGTGAAGCTAAAACCCTAAAGCGGGACGATGGTAATAGCATGGCCCTGTTCATGTACGAGAATATCATCACCCGTTTTGGCAGTCCCTTAGAGCTGGTAAGTGACAGAGGCACTCATTTCCTTAACAAAGTCATGGAAGAGTTGACAGAGTTGTATAAGATCCGCCATCGCAAGTCCACTCCTTATTACCCCAGAGCCAACGGCCAAGTCGAAGTCATCAATCGTATCCTCTGCTCGATTCTGACAAGAACAATTGCTGCACATCGTCGTGATTGGGACGATCGACTTATAGAGGCCCTCTGGGCGTGCAGAACCTCCCATAAGGCAGCAACAGGACAGACACCCTTTCAGCTGGTATATGGTACAGAAGCTGTTTTTCCTGTTGAATTGGAATTGCCCTCTTTGAGTGGCTATCAAGGAGCGTTTGGGGGACGATGATTCACTGCAACGCCGTCTCCTGCACTTGGAATGTTTGGACGAAATTCGCAGGATGGCTCTCCAGTGCATGGAAGCCACGCAAGCTCGACGCAAGGCTTACCATGATAGCTTCATCAAGCACAAGGCGTTCAAAGAAGGTGATTTGGTCCTAGCCTATGATTCACGCTTTGGCAAGTTTCCTGGCAAGCTCCAACAGCGGTGGATGGGCCCCTATAAGGTACTTGCAGTCAACCCTAATGGCTCTGTTCAAGTGCAGACGGTTGATGCCTCTGATGATCCCTTTCTGATCAATGGATATCGCCTGAAGAAGTACTTCCCTCCTTGGGGATCTTGACAATTACGGTCACTTGATCTTTTCCCTCGTTGGCGCGGCATTGTACTTGTTATGATGCTAGTTCTGATAGCCGTTCTTCAATCACTCCTGATGAGGTGGACGCAACCCTCTGTCCCCTCAAAACCCCCTTCCAGCCTTGATCTCTTATCCTCTATTTTCCACCAGCGACAGTGGCGAGGTGGGTTCTGACAAATGGTAGTTCTACCATTCCCTTGCTCAATATTGAAAAAAAAAAGAAAAAAAAAAGGAAAAAAAAAACAAAACATATCGGTTATGGGAGAAAAGGACTTAGGTCCCTGTCATGCCGACCTATTCTTCGAGAAAAGGTGGAAACACCCTCGGGAATAGGGGAAAATAAGAAAAAGAAAAAAAAAACAAAGAACAAAGAAAAAAAAACAAAACAAATCTGTTATGAGAGAAAAGGAAGCAATTCCCTGTCATAGCAGGCCTCGTGCCAAGAAAAGGTGGTAAACACCCTTGGGCGAGAGGCTGGCTGTGGAAAAGGTGGTAACACCCAGCAGTCCAAAAAGTGGATTCATTAATTGATATCCCTAAGATTCAATTCCGAAGCTACCTCCCTTGGTACGCTGTGTCATGGGTCTCTCTGCAAAGCGTCTAATTGTCCTCTAGCAGACGACATGTTCCTGTCCAATACAACGTTCGATTTGATGGCTACTTCCTTGGGTACGCCTCTTTAACAATTGATGACGCGATCTTCATCGACAAACAATAGAGTGACGTGAGCTTTCATCCTAACCGGATGGGGAAGTGAGTATGCATGCCCTCTGTATCTATCAACAGAGAGTGAGACAGAGGGTGGGCTGAGTGTGACTGGAGTTTCTTCAATCAATTACCGAGAGGTGAGATTGAGGGACGTTACGACACTTGGAGTCAGGTATGTTCCACTTTCCCTATGCACCCACGGGATGGGTCTTTGCCGTCCTCACAAGACACTTCACCCTGTTCTGTACACTGCACTGTAAGGCTCCCTTGCCTTCCTCCTTGCACTTATGCCAGACGGGTTAGACGCACTAATGCACCATCAACTGTGCACCCTGGCATACTCCCTTTGCACCATTTCCCCCTTGTTGATTCCTCAACCGGGTATGAGTTATGGGTTTTAATCATTCTTCCACGAGTGATATTAGTCATGGGGCGAGTGGCTGTTCTTTCATTCCAATTGAGTGATTGTGAGTTGAGTGTAGTATCCCTCATCATCGACGAATTTCCTGCGATTCCTTCCATCAGCTACCTCCCTGGGTGCTGCCGCTGCCGCGTGGTCCCTTCCATGACGGACGTGTGCCGAGAAGATGCCTTGGTACCTCCAGACACCGACAACAACACTGGACGTGCCATCGACACTCACCCTTACTTTGATCCTCAACAAAATGGGCCAAGTTTTTCTAACCCTACACTTTGGTTTCTTCGTGCCGGTCATGTTTTAAGTGTGGGGAAGTTAGTGGATGGTCTGTGGCGTGGTCCTAGGTCCCTGTTGCTCGGTTAACCCTATCCGTTAAGGTCTTAAGTGTGGGGACGCGTCCTTGCGCGTCTATATTGTCTATCCCCTGCATATGCCTCAACCTGTTCCTGCATGTATGCCATGACTTGCTTTTACCCTCCTGGGATCCCTTCCCAACCACCCGGTTATGTTCCACCCACCCTTGGGGCTGTTCCCTTCCAGTTTTTCTTCATTCCCTGATTTTGAGGTTTTTCCATGTGAATGTATCCTATGTTCCCCAAAGTCCAAATCCAACCTCATAGCCCTGTTCCTCCCTTTTCCCTGACCATTTTTCCTTTTTACCTACCCCTGTTCCGGTGCACGGTTTTTGAGTTATTAATTTTTGAAGCATTTTGTGCAAATTAGCCGGTTTCCCATGTGAACGCGCTTTTCTTGCTTTGGAACCGTGATCTGTCATCCTAGCCCTGCCAATCACTTTTCCCCTGACATTTTTCCTTTTTATTCCGCATCATTCCGATACATGGTTTGTCCGTTATTAATTTTTCGGGTTTTCACGACTTTTTCATGCGTATTTTTGACATTTTTCCATGTGAACCTGCCCTATTTGCATCGGAATTCCAATTTGATTTGACAGCCGTGTCTCCTGTGCCTTCCCCTACCTTTTTCCTTTTTCCTCCACCCTTTTTCGACTTCCGGATTTTTACTTATTAAATTTTTAAATGAGTTTTTGGGAGTATTTTTGGAGTTTTTCACATGTGAATCCCTCTTACTTCCACCGGAACTGCGGTTTAACGTGATAACCCTGTGCCACTCCTTCTTGCAGACATTTTTCCTTCTTACTGCATGTCATTCCGGTGAATGGGTTGTCCGATATTAATTTCTGATCCCATTTTCGGGTTGGCTTTTTGGGTTTTTCCCATGAGAACGCATCTTATCTCCGTCGGAATTATGTTTTGATGTGATAGGATTGTCGGGCACATCTTTCTGCACAGTTTTCCTTTTTTCTGCACCTCATTCCAATGCACGGATTTTTCAATATTAATTTTTAATTGTGTTTTTGGTTCGTTTTTTGTGTTTTTTGCACGTGACCGCCTTTAACCCTCCCGGAACCTCCTTCATATATTTTTCTTGTTTTCCCCCTGTCGTCCTGCCCACTTTTTGTTTTTACGCTATTTCGTTTTGATGTCCGGATTGGGAGTTATTAATTTTTCTTTATTTTTACGTTTTTTCTCGCGCCCGTTTTGCGCGTGAACGCGCCCTTTTTCGATTTTACGAGTCTCCACGCGCCCCGGTCGTGTCCGCGTAACCCGTACCGTCTTCCCCACGTCATTTCAATCCCGTCACGGCAAATTTTTTTACCCCGCCCCGCGCACGAGCGCGGGACGGGGGTACGCGCCCTTGCCCCCCACCCCTTCCCCCCACCTGCCCACCCCATGGCCCCCCCATGGGCCCCCACCCCTTTCCCCTAGCTGCCCACCCTTTCCCCCCACCTGCCCACCCCATGGTCCCCCCATGGGCCCCCACCCCTTTCCCCTAACTGCCCACCCCTTCCCCCCTAACTGCCCACCCCATGGCCCCCCCATGGGCCCCCACCCCTTTCCCCTAACTGCCCACCGCCTGTCCCCCGACCTCCCTCTCCTTCTCCCCCAGCCCGCCCGCCCGCCTGTCCCCCCGACTTCCTCCCTCTCCTCCTCCCCCAGCCCGCTTCTTCCTCCGCCGCCGTCCGTCCTACCCCCCGCCGTCTTTCTCCCCTCCCCCCGCCGTCGTCGTCGCGCCCGTGGAATCGCCGCCGCATCGGATTCGCCACCGCCGCCGCCGCCGCCGCGGCGTTCCACCGCCGCTGCCGCCATCCACCTCCTCCTCTTCCTCTTCCACCTCCTCCCTCAGGTTAGTCACTAATCTAATGCCTAGTTAACTCACCTAACTAGGTTCAACTAACCTAATGCCTAGTTAACTCACCTAACTAGGTTCAACTAACCCTAACTTAACCTAGCCTAGTTAACTAACCCTAATCCCACCCCATTAACCCTACACTAACCCTAACTAGGTTTACTAACCCTCCCCTAGTTAGTTGACTAACCTAACCATAGTCAACCTAACTAACCTAACCATAGTCAACCTAGCTAACCTAACCATAGTCAACCTAACTAACCTAACCATAGTCAACCTAGCTAACCTAACCATAGTCAACCTAGCTAACCTAACCATAGTCAACTTAATTACCTAACCCCAACTTACCCTCGTTGACTAACCCCTACCTAGTTGACTAACCTAGCCTAGTTGACTAACCTAACTTAGTTGACTAACCTAGCCTAGTTGACTAACCTAAGCAACCTTGACTAACCTGACTTGACTTGGCCAGACTAACATGACTTACCCCCACTAACCAGACTTAACTGACTTATGCCTAACTGACTTATCTGATTAATGTGATTTAAGTGATTTAATTAATCACTACATTAATTTTTCCATTTAAAAAAATTCAGAAAAATTTCTAAAAATTCCTTTTGCCTTTTGCCAATTTTTGGGAGTTTGTCCGCTGGAAATTGCCTACCCTATAATTTTTGACAATTCAATATTTCCTAATTTCACCTCCAAATTGCCAATAAATGTAGAAAATTTATTTAAAAATTCTAAAAAAATTCTAAAACAATTCTAAAAAATTCCCCTCACCTCCCTTCATCATTGTCCCTTTATTCCACCATAAATAATCACAACTTAACACCAAAAATAATAATAATAAATAAATAAAAAAACTACTAACAAATAATAAAAATAAAAATAACAAACAAAATCAAAAACCAACCACAATCAAATCCACACATACGCTAAGGTGTTGTTTGTTGTTTCATTAGTGATCTTTACTTTTCTTTTCCTGGATTCCCTTCTTTTGGTGGACTCTTCCGTGCGCATTCCTCCATTACATATACACCCCTTCCAGGTATTTATTTTATGTGTTTTATTTTCATTTCCCCCTTAATCACACATTAATTGTAAAATGAACCCTTTAATTCACCCACAGTTTCCACGTGCATTCGCGCTCAAAACACATACTTTTTAATTAAAATAAACCAGCCGTTCACTTAGCACGCGCTACGTGCGCTAAAGAGGCACTTTAAATTTTAAATTAAAAAGAACCAGCCGTCACATGAGCACGCGCTGGCAAAAAAGCGCTCCACATCACCTTAATTTATAATCAATGAGTTGCATTTAAAGACCCAGTCGGGAATCGAAGTCCGAGAATCGCATAACTGCACCGTTTCACCTAATAATTGGTAATTTAATTTCTAATAAGGAACCGCCGTTTTCTTGTTAAGGTTTATCACCTAATAAAAATTCACCTATTTTTAATAATTTATTAAAATGAACCCTTCATTAAATTAATTCCCCCCTCACTGCACTTAATTCCCCTTTTTAATGAACCGTTTCGTGGGATGGGTTTGCGCAGTCATTAAAGTTATTTTCCATGGTCCAGTCTTGGTTTATCACAGATATGGTCTTGATATGTGTCGGATGTGGTCTTGTTTTGGTTTCCTGTCTTTGTTACGGTTACGGGTACGGTATGCAGTTTTTTTTTTCTTTTATTGCCTGATACGGGGGTTCTGGGTGTTTGTCTGATGCATCGCATGAAGCTTTCGGTCGCATTTGTCTCAAGGTCATGTCAAATTTTTTCTAGGATGTGGTTTGCTTGGGGTTAGTAGGTTGAGTCACGTTTTATTGGTAATTCTCTTATCCTTGGTTTTTGTCTGTTGCTTTGCAGGCATTCTCCTTGATTGTCTGTGTTTGTGGTGTGTGTGTGTAACCATCTGAATGGCGCCTTCTCATGCTCCTCCCCCTATCCAGTACGTCCCATTAGTTAGTAGGGATTACTCTTCCCTACTTACTTTTGAGCCTCTTACGAAGGCGGGACTTGCTGCTTTTGTGGCCACTCCTTTTCCCCTGCTTCCAGAGGATCCATCGTTATGTGATGAGTTCCTGGCCTCTTACAGCAAGAAGACAAGAGTAGTCCAAGGAATGTCTATGACTTTGACATCTCGAGGCTTAGGGAAGGCTCTATCTTTACCCTTCAAAGGAGAACCTTTTGTGACCACTCGTCAGCTCTTCTCTAATGAAGAGATTCTAAAGCTGTTGCAGAAGCAGACAAGGGAAGTCCTTGATGTTAAAAAGGTGATAAACTCTTCAGGAGTTTCTTTTTCTATGATCACTGATCCCGTATGGAAGACGATCTGTCAGTTCCTTCAGGACAGGTTTATGCCTGCCAAAACACCATCCCACTATTTGTCCAAAGAGCTTTTCACCGCTTCCAGGATGGTGCTGAAAGGAGTTGCTATTGATTGGAGCACATACCTCCTCACTAAAATGGATCAGCATTTCGTTAAAGTCACCAGGGGTAATGTTACCAATGTCACATATGGATCATATTTGTCTACCTTCTTGACCTATTCAGGTTTACAGAAGACTGTGCCTCCACCTCCTCCATCAGATCCAGTACCTCCTCCTCCACCTTCAGAAGAGTCAGCACCCATTGATATTGAGGATGATGATTCTCCGCCTCCCCTGGTCATACAGCGCAAACGCTTGAAGTGGGTAGCGGATAAAGCTCATTCTGTACTTCCTTCAGTACCTATCCCTGCTACTTCTGGCAGTGACCTCCCTGGGTATCTCACTTGTAATAACCTGTTCAGAGCACATCGAGAAGGATCCTTGGAGATCTCAGTTCCTTCCCTGAACAGTCTCGTCTCAGGAGATGCCATTCCTTTCCTCTGCAAGGATATTCAAACTTCCATTGAGTTGTCAGTGACAGGCTGTGTTCAACAGCTGTACGCATCTTTCTATGAGGAGCTCATGCAGTCCAAAGACCAGTTGCATAAGGCAACATCTGAGTTAGCTTCTGCTAAGGATACCCTAGCAGATTTATTTAAGCAAATGGAACAACAAACCCAACTGGTTGCCATCCAAAGCGATGAGATTTCTTCATTGAAGACCCAGTTATTCGAGGCTCAATCACAAGTTACTAGCCTTTCAGCAGAGAAGGAGAGGATGTCCAGAGAAGCGACGGACTTCCACGCTATCTTAGATGACAAACTGTTAGCTTTACAGATGGCTAATGACACAGTGGTCAACCAAGCCTCCCAAATCCAGCAGTTGCAAGATCAGCTTGCAAAGTCCCGCTATGTTCCTCCAAGCCCTCCTGTTCCATTAATTCCTTCTCTTTCACAGCAGGACTTGGCTGCTCTACAGAGACAGGCTACTTTGTGCCCTCTATTCCAAGATAAAGTGGAAAGATTGCAGTCCAGAATGGACTTGTTATGGTCTACTTTTGAGCAGTTTCAGGGATATGTCTTACCAGACCATTCTTTCTTTGTCCACTACCACTTACAGAAGTTGGTCTTCTATATGAAGCTTTCCACGATGGATTTACCTTTTCCAGAGGATGGCTGGAGTGGGGCTTGGTCTGCTAAGTTGTTGACAGAGGTAGTCAGAATGGTCTTTGAAGATTCTGTCACGCCAGACACCATGTTGATGTCATACATGTATCTACGAGGAGATTTGTTAATTCCAGATGAGGTAGATATGGCATGGTATGTGGGGGATGTGGTCTTAGAGGCTGTTTTATATGTCAATCATTTGGAGTTGCGCATAGCTGATATGTTCCAAAGTTATTCCTCCAAAGTAGCTGATTGTCAGGATAGTTCGTGGCATCCCATGATTGATTCAGTGGTTCTAAATCAAAGACAAAACACAGCTCCTACCTTTGCTCAGAGTACTAACCAACTGAGGATGGATCTCTTAACCTATCTTTCCAAGCATAATCCATTTGATGCTACCTTCTTTGATGCCTATCATAGACGATCTCTCTTGGGACCTTCTGTTCCTACCCTCCTTTGTTACCAACAAATGGCTCACCGCTATGCTATATATATTTCCCTTTGTCAATCTAATTCCACAATTATTTTACCACTTCTTTTCCAACCTTCAAATTTCCCTCAAATTCCTATTTTCACTTACTGTTCCTTTATTGAGGATAGGGTATTTTCCCCTTCTCCACCCTGTTCTTCACCCCTCATTAATGTACCCTCCACATTTCCTATTTATCAGTTAACACCGTTCCTTAGTGATTCCTTACAAATTTCTGCCACTCCTTCTTTAACCTTTTCTTCCTTTTATGATTTTTCCTATCCTTCCCTTCATCCACTTTCCCTTATTCCATTACCCTCTCCTAACACTTCCATATCTCAACCACCTCACTTGGTTAGTGACTGTGACGGGTTTGATACTCAGATTTCCAGAAGAAGGGGATGGAGTTCGGATGATTGCCTTACAGGACCGCAGATTAATTGGCCAGTAATTCCAGGAGAATGGACAACTTCTAGTCAAGCTTATCAAAACTATGTTCATTTTGCCCAACAGTATTCACAGTCTACAGATCCCTCAGTGAGATTAACTGCTCACTTTGCTTGGTACCTGGCGTATATGCATAGGCACTCTCATACTGATTCAAAGCCTATTCCAAAGTTGTGCATGAATGTCAATGTTAGCATTGATTCCCAGCAGCTGGAGATACTGTATTTTCATGCCCTCTGTTTGCCTAGCAGATACTTGGTCCTGTTGGAAAGGATGTGCTGTCTCCAATTTTTTCAAAATCCTCCTAAAAACTTTGTAGATGAATCCTTATCTATGGATCGATTCCGACAACATCAATATTTTAAGAGGGATCATCTTCATTGATACCTTTCCAATGTATGATGGAAGCTTTTTAATGCAAAACTCTCTTTTTGAAGAAGTCATTCAGATGGTTGTGTTGTGTATTAGTGTTTGTGTTGTGAGTTCATTTATGTCAAACGAACATGGTGGTTTCCTATTGGATTTCGTGTACGAGCTATGTTTTGGAGAATTGTGGTGATGGGGTCGTGGTTGGAGAGTTGAAGCAGATGCAGATGACGAAGAAGCAAACTCTTATATCCTTTACAAATTTTTGGTGATTTTTAGTTTGATAAGAGGTGTTAATGTATAAAGGGTTTTCCTTTCTTTGTATTTTTATATCAGAAACAGGTTATAAGTTGGGGTCGTGGTGGATGGATTCTTTGTGAAAAGATATTGAAGATCAAAGTTGAGCTTTTCCTTGCACTTGTATTCCCTTTTTCCTGGGTCGCGAGGACACTTCCTTATTAAGTGTGGGGATATGTTGAGTGTTGAATGACTTGTTTTTTGGATGATTTTTGTTGTTTTTGAGAGCTGAATGGTTGATTTTATGGGATGATTGATTGATTTGGAAGTGGTTTGAGAGTGTTTTGGATGATAATGATGGTGTTTTGGAAGTTCATGATGTTTTTTGGTGGTTCTGTGATGTTCTGATAGGTTCTGATTGGTTCTGTATACCTTTTGTTTTGTTCTGTTTTGGTCTATTTTGTTCTGATTGTCTTCTGTAAGGAGGGAAGGAGTATTGATTGATGAAGAATGAGATATTGAGAAAGCTTATTGAATGGTTTGTGAGAGTTTGAAATGGTTTGAGAGTGAGTTATGAGGTTTTGATAACCTTCTGTAACCTTCTGTAGGTCTTCTATAGACTGTTCTGCTTCTGTAGACTGTTCTGTTCTGTTCTGTACTGTAGCTGTTCTGGTACTGTTCTGTAGACTGTTCTGTATGCTTCTGTAAGTGTTCTGTGGAATGTATGTGTGACTTTGGGAAAGTTTTCTAGCCTTGGAAAGAGGTGAATACAAGTGCAAAAGAGCTGAAAGAATTGGAAGAAGTAGTTGCTGAAGACTCAAGAGAAGACTAGAGTGAAGTGACAGTAGTGAGCTGTGAAGAGACACTGTAGTGGCTCTGGTGACCCTTCATATCAGACATACCTCTTGGGAGGGGTATCCACGACCTAAGAGTGATGATTGAGTGTGATTTTGGGAGATTGTAGTGAGGATATGATGTATTATTGATGGAGAGAGAGAGAGAGAGAGTCAGAGATAGCCAATTCTACTCAAACAGAGTGATTGTATATGAGAGATTGAGAGAGAAGACTATGAAGATATTGAAGATGAATACTATGTGATGTATTTCCATTCAAAGATGGTGTATTCTTTTGCTTTCTTTGTTCTATTGATGGATTTTATGAAGATATTGAAGAATATGGTTGATTCTATTGAAACCGTGGGAGATCTACATGATGCTGCATGAAGATTTGTTGTGCCTGGTGTTCTTTTCTTCATTGTGATCATATGAAACATGATAAACAAGCTTGTTGATGTTACAAGATAGATTTTCTTGCAAGAGAATTCCCTTTTCCTTGGTGTTCCTCTCGGGGCTCCATGGTGGTCTCCCCCACCCACCACCTGTCGATTGCATGGCACAATAGAAGAACGGTAGGCCTGTGGCCTCATCGACATTGCTATCTTTGCCAGCTTCCCCTCCTTTCACCACGTTGACTGCAGCTGACTTCGTCTCGGTTTCCTCCCCTTCGTCGTTTTCCCACCCGCCACATCAGTTGCTACTTTCCCCCCCGCCACACTTGTCGGCGATGGCAGGGGGGAAAACGATTTTTTTTTTGTTAATTTCATTATAAAAGGGGGGCATACGTAATGATGGGACATTACAAGGAGAGAGAAAGACTAGAAATGGAGAGACAAAGATAGGAAAGGAGAGAGATGGATGGTAGCCATCAAAGGACAAGAAAGAAGCTTAGAAGGTGAAAGGATAGATTTGTATTATTAGTGAAAAATTGATAGTTGTACATATGTCCTTTACTCTTTCTATATGCCCCTACCCACTCTCTTACAACTTTATTTTCTAACTTTGATTGTAGGATCTCCATCCACATGCCATAGTTTAAGATGGTGTAGTCTACACCTTCATTAATGTAGATATTGATCATGTCTTGTTTGGCTACTATTAACATATGTCGATGGTATGAGCTCTTTGTCTTTGGAGTCAAAGTTGGTCGCCTCCATTTTTCATACTACAATACTATCTTGTATGATTCTAGATGATTGGTCCCACTACCATTCCATTCTATGTATGGTTTATTAAGTGTAGGTAATTCTATTAACAAAACTATTCTTTGCCCCCTTATTATCTCCATCTAATGTCCATCATTTGGGTCCTCCATGGGTTTGGTCATTCCAAAGTCGTTGCTTAATCAGTTCACTTTTCTCTATAGATGTTTTCTTTTTTGGATTGATGGATTGATAGATTTAGGCATACTATTTTGCCTAGGAGATCCTTGTATTGGTCTATTGATGCCCTATCTCAGATCTATATATCCTCGTAGTCCATTTTAGCCAGACTCTCACACTTGTTGCATTTGATTCTATGCACACCTATCTCAAGCCACATATACTTGAGTGTAGTGTCCTCGCCCTTCAATTTCAATATACTTTAGCCTTTTGTAACCCTTTCATGATTGGTCTCTCTTCTTGCACTCCTCTTTCCTGCAAGCAGGGCTATTGCCTTAAGAGCTATTTTAGGATGGTAATCTTAGTAGTAAGCTCAAGTATTGAGATGTTGGTGAGTGACTTGAATTTAGTTTATTAGAGTTGTTTTGATGTGAGTGTGTTTCACCCTCGACTCTTGATGAATACTCCAATCAACAAAAATGCCTTTCAACACCAAAGAGGAAGCAAGGAACAACTCCTTTGAGAGACAGTTCGTAGGAATCTATCCTAGAGGAATTGCCACAAGCACTTTCAGAAGGGATCAAAAAGCATAGCAACTAATAAACTTGAGGTAGTGATCATGTGATTAGGAACCAAGGTCTCACAAGGCTGCTTCTAGAGCATCTTCAATATGGATTCATTAGCTAGGAGTTGACAAGTGGTCAGAAAAGTTTCACCATGCTAGGGAAGATACAAAGCCTTCCCTAACCCTTCAGAGGTCAGCATAAGAGTGGTGTCATGGATAGGACCCACATGTGTGCTATAAGAATATAAGAATGTGTCACACAATGTTGGATCTTCAGGGCAAGAGTGGTAATGGCTTGGCCATAAAATCATATATGCTAGCCTTACAAATAAGATTTGATTGTAGACATAAGGAATAATCCCTCGACACCAGAAGAACATACTGGATGGGTTGGGAAGCCATTCAAATAATACCACAACCATACATACCAGACACATAGAGGGATGATTGCAAAAAAAAAAAGACAAAAAAGGCTGATAAGTTTGTTAGTATAGACATGAGAGATACATAATGAAATCCTCAACCACACTTTTATGGACAAAAGCTTCGTGAAATGCATATAATCAAGCACCCAAGCCCCATAGTCAAGTAATAAAAAAGAAAATAAGTTGCATACCATACTCTCACAACACAACTATAATAGTCACAACTCACCACTAATTAGATAAAACCACAAAACACCCATACAACTAGACTACATGCTAGACAACACTATGATAGAGATGCTCAAACGGACAATGTAACCCACAAATCCTAGTAGCATGTTCATTGATTATATGATGATAATGTAGTGGGTGGATTAAGCTTTAATGATATGTTGATTTTAATCAAATATTATTATCAAAGGGTGAAATTTAATTAGGTTATAAACATTAAAGAGAAAACAATATTCCATTTTATTTACATTTTAATCCTTTATTAAATATTCACGGTGCATTAACATTTCCCAAACTACCAACCTAACTCAAACAACCTCTAAATACAAGTTTATTGATTAGAATTTATCGTATGTGGAGTGCTTATTGTCATGCATGCACAAGTGATGGCTGGTTCATGTTATTAAAAATGTAAATGGTGAATTTAGTGCACAAAGCACATGTGATTCTGAGCAACATGTTCATTTGAGTTAAAATGATGTGTATTTAGAGTGGATGTGCATAAAAAATGTGATCAGTAGGTTGATTTTAAAAATTAATAGTGATGGTTAGAAAAAAATAGAGAAGATGCAAAAGAACCTAGTTGTGTGCAAGGGGTGTACACATGGAATAGCAACCAACAGGGCGAAAAGCCCAACCACAACAAGTTGAAGACCAACGAACAAAAGGATGACTCATGTGGGATCTATCGAAAAACCATGTCAAAAAAAGCTAAAACATGCAATGGATGATGTTGTTTGGATTTTTTTTCTTGTTTTAAGTTTTTTGGTGTGTTTTTGTGTGTACTTTTTTTCATTTATAATGTGACATGGGAGTGTTCTTTGATTTTGGAGTTTTTTCTCCTTTAAAATTGTTTGTTTTCATGAAAAAGGGTACTTATGATGAGAACATGAGGGAAAAGTTTTGGGATTGTTTTTTAAATTTTTTAAATTGTGTTGTGTGTGTTTTTATTGTTTTCAAAGAAAATGGTAAGAAGATTTTATGGGTTTTTTTCTTTTTTTTAAAAAAATTAAGGGTTCATGATTTTCTTATTTTTACCCTATGTCTAAACTATGCCTAGATTATTCATGAACATAGGATAGCATTAACCTCTTCCTAGGATATGCTTAGACTATGTATAAGCATACGATTGGCTTATGGTATGCCTAGTTATTGTCTAACTTGCCATATGTGTACCCTATGCCTACCCCTTGTGTATCTTAGACATATGGCCTATGTTTGGCCACTCTATAGCCTCTATTAGTTTATTTGTATGAGGAGCCTATGCATATACCTTTCCTATATCACTAATCCAATCTAAGCCTAAGCCTAAGCCTAAGCCTAAGCTCTATTTTACTATAAGCCTAGCCCTAACACTAATCTTTAATGTAGTCTAAGCCTAGTATATATTGAATCTAATTCTAATTTAAGGTAAAGAATATAGAGAGTAAGATAGGCTTACACATCATGTGTTACTTCTATAAAAATAATTTGTATTTAGTTATTTTGTGGATTCTCATTAATTTTGGCCTATTTGTAGTATAGTTCTAGCTTTTTATGTGTGTGATGATGATCATATTGTGCTAGATAGATGATAGTAGGCAATTAATTTGTATTGTACTTCTAGTGAGCAAATAACTAGACAAGTATTGTAACTTTCTGCCGCAGCACAGAATCCCCCCCTTTTTTTCCTTAAAGAATAATCGAAATTTTTTTGCTATCCCCCCAGCCACACCACCGAGTAGACGGTGAGGGGAAGAAGGACAACGTCCATGCCGAGGAAGGAGGAAAGAGGAAGTTGACATAACAAAGGATGATGGCAAGGGGATGGAGGATATCGACGACAACTAGGAGTAGGAGTGGAAGAAAGCGATGAAGTCGAGGGGGAGGCCATGTGGCCTGCCAACCCCCAAGACACCACTCCCAATCCACGGCCAAGTTAGGATCCCCGCCACCATGCACTACCTCGTCCCCCCCCCCCCCCCCCTCCCTACATAAACCCCCCCATCGTCAAGAAACAAGAGGAAAAAAGAAGGCCTTGGAGGAGGCCTCGACCTGTTGCTACTGTGAGGGAGAGAAAGAGAAGAAGAAGAAGAAGAAGAAGAAGAAGAAGAAGAAGAAGAAGAAGAAGAAGAAGAAGAAGAGGGAGAGAGAGAGAGAGAGAGAGAGAGAGAGAGAGAGAGAGAGAGAGAGAGAGAGAGAGAGAGAGAGAGAGAGAGAGAGAGAGAGAGAGAGAGACTCTTTGAGGGTTCTCCTTCCTTTCCCCTCCTTAGAGAGTCACCACACGTGTTTACCCCCACCTATCTGCAAGTCTAAAACCTCCCATCGCGGTAGAACGAAGTCACCCGCATGCCATCTCTCCAAAGAGAAAGGGAGAAAGAGATTTAAAGATGAAGTATGGCCCCAAAACGGAGGATGACACGCACCAATGGAAATCCTACGTCTGGCAGTGGAGCCATCGGTCCGGGTGATACCATCAATTCGAATACAATGTTGGGTATGTTTAATCCATCTTCGAATACCCACGTACGAATTGCCACCTTCCCCATTCATGAGTCATAGGCCATATCACTTCGGTATGCACATGAATTCATGCAAAGGAGTAGCTTGAACTTATTCCTATTATTATCAATTGGCATTCTGATTGTTCCATTTAACCCAACTTAGTTGCATACGGCATATTTGCTAATAGTGCAATTACAAGGAGGAACTAGACAAGGGTTATGAAGGGTATAGTCACTAAAAGAATGACATTAGAAGATTGTGCATACAAGTGCTAGGTTAAAGCATAGTCAAGGGTGACAACTAGCATAATTGCCAAAAAAATATGACATTAAGAATCGGGAATAGAAGGTTCTAGTTTAAAGTTTGGATACTTCAAAAGCACTTATCCTAAAAGCCTAAACATTAAGAAAAACTAGATTCTAGCTCAATGCAAGGCTTATCAAAGTCTAAATACCTGAAATCATCTCACACTTATCTTACCAAGTATTTACACGTTAGGTCTATAACATGTTGATATATGGGAATAATTTGCCATTGCTTCATGGCTTGACTAGGGCCTAGTACAAGAAATTAATCATAAGGATTGAAACTGAGATGTCTTAAGACTCTCTATTAACTACAACTTCCATCAATCCAATTCATGGTTAGATTATCGATCAATATAAGTGACCTATAGAACTTATGTCACATACAATGTTTGAACCCTTAACCTATACCTTAGCCGAGGGAAGGAATTTTTAAGAAACATTTTGCATAGTATCGCCCTTTGATCCCAAGGGGGAGAGCAAATGTGTAAATAAAATGTTATCACGTCTATTCTTGCAATGTTTGGAAAGGAATACCATTGCTCTATTGGCTAGTTGAACAACACGCTAAATGCTTTTACTATCAACTGATTGTTGGATTGTGGTTTGGATGATTATTCCAATTACTTCTGTTTGATGGTAAATGCATGGCAGGGGTCAGTAATGACAAGTTGCCATGGGGAATAAAGAAATGTTTTCTTGGATGATGATATCAAGGCGATTATATTGTTCATGCTTGATTCCTAAATGGATTAATTAACGAAGGACATTTTAAACAGGTGGATCATCTCCAAGTTCGCACCGTGGATTACCTTGAGAGGGCACTACTCGATTCACGGGCCGAAGTCGAGTGGTGAAAAGGCCAACCACGGAAAGTTGTGTCTCACTCCTAGGTCGCTTGGGGTCAGTGAAGCTCTGGACACCCCTTGCCGAGTCTGAAATGGAGTTGTAGACTACTATGAGCCCAACGTCTAGAGTGTTGGAAGATCCTATTCTAGATAATGGATGGAAATTATGGTGCCATGTGATTTGGATTGGGTACTTTTTTTGGACAGAAGGAATACACAATTTCTCCTGTATGGGTAGGTAACAAAGATTAACTTGAAAATAAGTTAAGGAACTTGTTTGTTAAAAAGACTGCTTGCTCTGTTTTCGTGTCTGTGCTATAAATTACGCAAACGAACCCTATTTCCTAAAGGCTTAATTAAGAAAGTTAGTTTTAAATGTCACATGTAATTGTGGCAGGACCTAATTAGAAAACTAAAGCTATCAAGGGAAGCAGGTGGGCAAAACCCCCGATGGGTTCGTCCTACGGCAGGGTGGTCCCAGAGAACTAGAAGGCTTCTCACAAGGTCTTACCATCATTTGACCTTTAAGTATTGTTAGGGTAGAATCCGATTTATGCCGTTTTAGGGGACCGGAATGGGACTATGCCCTACGGGCAGAGAGGTTGAGTGGCACATCCCTCTCATTTTCCATTCTCTTTGAACCAAGTGTGGCATAGGTTTGCTTCGGATTAGGTAACTCTACGTAAAGTAGGATGTCCAGAATCCGACGCTAGAATGCTGTCAGGAGACCTTGTGCACTAGAAACCCAGACTTCAGGTTGACCTTAGTGGGTTCGGCCGTGAACATTCCGTTGCAAGGCGGACTCGGAAGACCCTAGGCGATAAACCTCGTAACATTCCATGGGAGTGACGGGCGGCAACGCTTTGATTCGTCTCTCGATGGACCGCGAAAAGTGTACCTAGACAGCTAATAGGTAGGCACATTACAATTGCTATCAGAGAAAATCTTGTAATAATATGGGATTGATTTATGTATAGGTCATAGACATATCTTAAACAGAATAACCTATATGGTATGGCTTGATTGTCAAACAACTTTTGCACCTATGAATGCTAACATGCAAGAGAAGAAATTCCTTCTGAAGTAAATTAAGGCACCTGAGTTTGATGGAGAAGGGATAGACGTCGCAACAGAGGCAGAGATATGGATTGAGTCAATGGATGATTATTTCTCTGCTTTAGAAACTGCTGCTACCAATCAGGCAATGATAGCCAACTTAAGTTACTTGACCAGGCTTGGATATGGTGGAAGCAATGGTGCAAAGATCAAGGTGTTTCTGAAGCCGCTATCACTTGGGCTCAGCTGAAAGATGTTGTATGCGAATGATACCTTCCACCAACCTACCAAAATTTGAGGATGAATGAATTCTTCAAGCTCAAGCAATTGGAATTAACCTTGGAAGCTTATTACTCGAAGTTTGTAACTCTACTAAAATACGCACTACCTATGGATATTGTGCAGCAAGTATTCAAGTTTTGTCATGACCTGAACACTCCTCCAAACCACTGTCTTGAGGCAATGTGTCCAACAGACTTGCAAGATGCATTACTTTGAGCGAAACCGATCATCTAAGAACTTAAATCAAGCAATTGTAGCAAAGATGATTTTCGAGATCGGGACAAGAGATGCCACTTGTGCGGAGAATTAGGGTACATTCGTAGGAGATGTCCCAACTGCCGATGTTTCCACTGCAATGAGCTAGGGCACATACAAGTAGACTGCCTTGAATTAAGTCCAGAAGATATGGAACCTCCAAGGAAACGAAACTACACAAGTGTAGTCTTCGGATATATAGAGGAATCAAATGGAGACAAAGACCTAGAACCTACAACACCTCTTTAGGATAATTAGAAACCTTAGGAATTTTTTCAACATGAAATACAACTTGTAATGGAATAAACTTTACTCTTGTAACTACAGTTAGCTCGAGTAATATGAATTGCATCAATTTTGAGCTTAGAACTTACAAGTGATCAAAGATACTTTAGCAAGGAATGATAGTTATAACTTGCAATGAATTTCTCTTAAATTCTTTCTTCTCAACTAATATGGATTGGGTCTTACCAGAATGTCGAAGCTTGGAAGTATTCTTTAGTATTACAAGCAAAGCCGATTGTCCATGGAACTCAGTCCCGAACTAAGGAAAGGAAATCTGGGAATAGAATTTTTGAGATAAGGAGCCACCTCGATCCGCTAAAAGGATCCTAAGGCAATTTGGTCTAATGAAGAAAATCTTGCCAAGCACGACCAGGAATCTTGTGACTGTAGGTGATAAAGCTCTGCGTTATTTTTATTGCAGGGAGTTAGGTCATTTCAAAAGGGAATGTCCTAAGCACCCCAAACACCGATGCTGCGAGTACCACAACATTGGACATAACTACATCAATTTTCCCAATAGGACTCAAAGAGAACTTGAACTTACAAGGAATGAAATTGTACAAGCTCTCCAATGATCTAGAATATACCAAATACTTAGGAAAAAAACCCAGAAGATATTCATGAGATGTAACTACAATAAACTCTTCTCTTGTAATCTAGACTCCGATAGATCTAATACAATAAGATATTGTTTCAAAAGACCACATGCCTATGAGCAATGGATGTAGCGCAATAGAAGCGTGGTGGGTCATAACCCACAGGCCCTAAGCCCCACTAATGCTTGTCTTTCCTAACTCTTCCGAGATGAGGACATCTCGAGTTCTCTAAGGAGGAGAGGACGTAACGTTCTGCTGCGGCACAAAAACCGGCCCCCCTTTTTTTTCCTTAAAGAATAATTGAATTTTTAAAAATTATCCCCCTAGCCATTGCCGAGTAGACGGCGAGGGGAAGAAGGATGACGTCGATTTTGAGGCACGAGGAAAGAGGAAGTTGATGTAGCGAAGGATGATGGCAAGGGGATCGAGGATATCGATGACGACTAGGAGTAGGAGTGGAAGAAGACGATGAAGTCGAGGGGGAGGCCACATGGCCTGCCAACCCCCAAAGACACCTCTCCCAGTCCACGGCCAAGTTAGGCTCCTCCCCGCCACCATGCACTACCTCGTTCCCCCCCCCCTCCCCCCCACCTATATAAACCCCCCATCGTCAAGAAATGGGAGGAAAAAAATAGGCCTTGGAGGAGGCCTCAACCTCTTGCTACCATGAGGGAGAGAAAGGGAGACAAAGAGAAGAAGAAGAAGAAGAAGAAGAAGAAGAAGAAGAAGAAGAAGAAGAAGAAGAAGAAGAAGAAGAAGAAGAAGAAGAAGAAGAAGAGGAGAGAGGAAGGGAGAAGAAGAGAGAGGGAGAGAGAGAGAAGAAGAAGAAGAAGAAGAAGAAGAAGAAGAAGAAGAAGAAGAAGAAGAAGAAGAAGAAGAAGAAGAAGAAGAAGAAGAAGAAGAAGAAGAGAGAGAGAGAGAGAGAGAGAGAGAGAGAGAGAGAGAGAGAGAGAGAGAGAGAGAGAGAGAGAGAGAGAGAGAGAGAGAGAGAGAGAGAGAGAGACTCTCTGAGG
The DNA here is from genome assembly GCF_053477565.2 of Lygodium microphyllum. Taxonomy (NCBI): domain Eukaryota; kingdom Viridiplantae; phylum Streptophyta; class Polypodiopsida; order Schizaeales; family Lygodiaceae; genus Lygodium; species Lygodium microphyllum. The sequence continues at coordinate 3,334,618 of NC_141153.1, read as the reverse complement.
GTTCTCCTTCCTTTCCCCTGACCACACGTGTTGACTCCCTTCCTATCCGCAAGCCTAACTCCTCCCATCACCGTAGAAGGAAGTCACCCGCATGCCATCTCTCCAACGAGAGAAGGGGAGAAAGAGATTTACAAGACGAAGTATGGCCCCAAAATGAAGGATGACACGCACCAATGGAAATCCCCCCGTCCAGCAGTGGAGCCATTGGTCTAGGCGATACCATCAATTCGAATACAACGTTGTGTATGGTTATACCCAGGTATGAATTGCCACCTTCCCTATTCGTAAGTCATAGGCCGTATCACTTTGGTATGCACATGAATTCATGCAAAGGAGTAGCTTGAACTTATTCCTATTATTATAAATTGGCATTCCAATTGTTCCATTTAATCCAACTTAGTTGCATATGGCATATTTGTTGATAGCGCAATTACAAGGAGGAACTAGACAAGGGTTATGAATGGTCACTAAAAGAACGGCATTAGAAGATTGTGCATACAAGTGCTAGGTTAAAGCATAGGCAAAGGTGACAACTAGCATAATTGCCAAATGAATATGACATTAAGAATCGGGAATAGAAGGTTCTAGTTTAGAGTTTGGATACTTCAAAAGCACTTAGCCTGAAATCCCAAACATTAAGAAAAACTAGATTCTAGCTCAATGCAAGGTATATGGGAATAATTTCCTGTTGCTTCATAGCTTAGGGCCTAGTACAAGAAATTAATCCTAAGGATTGAAACTGAGATGTCTTAAGACTCGTCTGTTAACTACAACTTTCGTCAATCCAATTCAGGGTTGGATTATCGATCAATGTAAGTGACCTATAGAACTTATGTCCCGTACAATGTTTGAACCCTTAACCTATGCCTTAGCTGAGGGAAGGAAGTGTTAAGAAACATTTTGCATAATATCTCCCTTTGATCCCAAGGGGGAGAGCAAATGTGTTAAGGAAATGTTATTGCATCTATTCTTGCAATGTTTGGAAAGGAATACCATTGCTCTATTGGCTAGTCGAACAACACGCTAAATGCTTTTACTATCAACTGATTGTTGGATTGTGGTTTGGATGATTATTCCAATTACTTCTATTTGATGGTAAATGCATGGCAGGGGTCAGTAATGACAAGTTGCCATGGGGAATAAAGAAATGTTTTCCTGAAGATGATATCAAGCTGATTACCTTGTTTGTGCTTGATTCCTAAATGGATTAATTAAGGAATGATATTTTAAACGGGTGGATCATCTCCAAGATCGCACCGCGGATTACCCCGAGAGGGCACTGCTGGATTCATAGGCCAAAGTCTGAGTGGTGAAAAGGCCAAGCACAAAAAGTTGTGTCTCACTCCTAGGTTGCTTGGGGTCAGTGGAGCTCTGACACCCTTGCCGAGTCCGGAATGAAGTTGTAGACTACCGTCAGCCCAACGTTTAGAGCGTTGGAAGATCCTATTCTAGATCATGGATGGAAATTATGGTGCCATGTGATTTGGACCGGGTACTTTTGTTGGACAGAAGGAATACATAATTTCTCCTGTATGGGCAGGAGACAAAGATTAACTTGAAGATAAGTTAAGGAACTTGTTTGTCAAAAAGATTGCTTGCTCTATTTTCATATCTGTGCTATAAATTACGCAAAGGAACCCTGTTCCCTAAAGGCTTAATTAAGGAAGATGGTTTTAAATGTCACACGTAATTGTGGTAGGATCTAATTAGAAAACTAAAGCTATCAAGGGAAGCGGGTGGGCGGAACCCCCGACAAGTCCGAGGGTGGTCATCGCAGAGAACTGGGAGGCTTCTCACAAGGTCTTACCGTCATTTGACCTTTAAGTATTGTTAGGATAGAACCCGATTCATGCCATTTTAGGGGATCGGAATGGGACTATGCCCTATGGGCAGAGAGGTTGAGGGGCACATCTGTCTTGTTTCCCATTCTATTTGAACTAGGTGCGGCATGATTTTGCTTCGGATTGGGTAGCTCTACGTAAAGTAGAATGTCCAAAATCCGACACTAGAATGCTGTCAGGAGACCTTGTCCATTAGAAACCCAGATTTCAAGTTGATCCTAGTGGGTTTATCCGTGAACGTTCCGTTGCAAGGCGGACTCAAAAGACCCTAGGCGACAAACCCCGTAGCATTCCATGGGAGTGCTAGGCGACGATGCTTAGATTCGTCTCTCGATGGACTGCTAAAAATGTGCCTGGACAGTCGATAGGCAAGCACGTTACAAGTATGGAGATGTAACGATTGTAATATTGATCACTAGTGGAGTGCAATGTGGAATTATTATTATTATGGGGACTATTATCACATGAAGCTATTTATATGCTTTAGATTTAAAGTGATTGTACTCATCTATTTAGAGTACATTGTTGTCTCTATTTTCTTTTATGTTATTCATATTCATTAAATTTTCATTAATTAATTATAATTATAATATTAAAAATAAAATATATAAGCTAAATTGAGGCTTATGTCAGAACTAATCATTTCGAGTGTGATCGAGTCATCCTCATTTACACAGTTTGCTAGTTGTATGCTTTTGTAATTAATTAGGCTCAATTTTCCATTGTAGTGATCACTCTGATACCATCGAGTTGATTCTTACACATGGTCTATGATCATAGCAACAAAGTAATGGTTGAAGTATTGGTAGTGAACCACTAAAATATTACACCACATACTCTAGAGATTACCTTAGGGGATTGAGCATTAGGAAGATTAGTTGAAGAAGTTGATCTCTCACTTATGCACAAGTAACTAGCTTATTGACGAGTGGCATGTTGTTCCCATTGCATCGAGTAGCATTTTTCTCACTTGGCTATAGGTTGAGGTGTACATGGCATCTATATCATAAGTACCTACATGAGTCTCCCCTTGTAGCATATCTACAAGCTATCAATATTGTATGGGTATATATTTGCATCAACCATGGCTATGCATGAGCATTCACTACATTGGTTAGTATCCTTAAACCACTGTCTTTTCCCTCTTCATCATGCGGACCACACATTGCCTTTTTCACCCAACCACTTAAGCACCTTAGTCCACTCAACTACTGTGCAGATAGGCCACATGATTGTTTAGTCACATTGGAGCACTCAATCACTTGAAGCACGTCCTAACTACTTGGAGCACTTTGTCCACATGTTTAATTAGGCAAAAATTCAAGCATACTCTTCCACGTGCACATACTCAATCACATAGTCATGTAGTTGCACAATCATGCACTTCATTTCAACTCACTTGACCATCTCCACTCTCTTACCCTTGATCATGAGGTACCCTCTGACCACATCAAGAACTTTGTTTTTTTTATCACAATAGCCTCACTCAACAATTTAGGCCTCATTAGGCACTCATGAATCACTCTAGGTAGCATTAGCACATGATTATACAATTCTTAGACACTATACCACCATCACACTCTACTACTTAGTGCTCATAGGATAGTGATGTGGATGGTTTTGGGAATGGGAATGGAAATGGGGATGTGGACTAGAATTTACCTCCTTTGTCACCATCAGAGAGGGCTCTAATAAGTGGATGGGATTGGGATGTGGGTTGGTTTGAGGATAACCTAGGACTCGGATGGCAAGCTAGAAAATGGCCATCCCATGTCATTATGGCTCATAGCATTTTACTAAAAGAACACCTTAGCCACTCAATTACTTAGACATATTGAAGCACATGATTACCTTATGCACTTAGGTAATATATAAGACTAAATTTGCATGATTCTTGGACAAGAGTGTAAACACTTTCACACATTGTAGATGCATTTGTACACAAAATTTCAAGTACCTTAGGATAAGAACTAGGGTATAAGGCCTTTGGGGCACTTTGTACATGTGTGAGAGTAAGACGCAATACATTAGTCCACTCGTACATATCGTGTCTGAGAAATTTTGTGCGAGTGTGGACACACATGTACATTTGTGTAGAACATCTAGTATGCATTGTGTAGAACATACTTTTATTCTATTTGAATTCTTCTTCAAGCTTCTATGTGGTTCTTTGAATATGATATAGCTCTCTTATAGATTAGGAACCCTTCACATTAGCAAATGTTATAGGAGAAAAGATAGAATGCAATCTATTGATTTCAGTGGGGATTAGAAGAATAAGGGTATATAGCACATGAAAGACAATGTCGAAGAAGAGGTTTTACTAATGGCTAGTAGGGTTTTGCATGTTTACTTCCTAATTAGCTATCAAGCCAAAGAATCTTTGTAGGACCTCCATTGGGGCAGCATGATGCATATAGATATCATCAAGATAAGGTTTCTTAAAAAGGACATCTGTGTTAGTATTGCCCAACTCTATGTGTATTCCAAGTGTGCTGCACTCGCAAAAGGAAAAGAAGTGTTTGAAAAGTTCCAAGTACCAAACAGAGTCTCTTGGAGTGCCTTGATCACTAGAGATAGGCAAAGCATGGACATGGTGCTAAAACTTTGAGGATTTTTGGCAATATTTCAAAGGTGAGTGTCACTGTTTTCTGCTCGCCTCCTCTTCTGTGATCATCGACATCACCCCCACATAAGCTTTTTGTATCATCCTCAACAATCTCATTGCCAGATATTGCACTTCATCTTTCACAAAATCAATACCTCTTTCATCCATAAATTCACAAGGATCAACAAAACTGGCCGCCTTATTAGAATACATACTTTAATCCTTTTCAGATTCACACAAGTAGTTGGTATAAATGTGATAGTTCACCCATAGCTAAAAGATCTTGACAATCCTTTTTAGAACAGTAGAAAGGTGATGCAAAAAACAACATCACTCTAGAGTAAGCACAAATGCTTCAAACAGTAGAAAGGTGATGCCAAAAACTACATGACTCCAAAGTAAGCACAAAAGCTCCAGAATAAGCCAACAAATTGATACAAATTTTAGTATTGCACTTGTTGGTTGCAGCTGCCAATTGGTTGCTTCTGCTACTGCCTAGTACATACTTCAATCCTTTTCAAATCACACAAACAATTGGTATCAATGACAGTTCACCCATAGCTAAAAGATATCGACAATACTTTTCAAAACAGCAAAAAGTTGATACCAAAAACTATACATATCTTCAAATACATCCATGCTAAGGTATAAACTTCAGAAACATATATTCAATGTGTTTTAGAAGAATAAAACACTAAAGAGTTGGAGAATAGATGACCTCTAAAAATAAGTCTTCAGTCTTTAGGTACTTCTACAGTAAAACACAGTAACTCCATCCTCCTTGTTGCCCATCCTCCTCATTGTCTATGTCATTGGTCATGGCTTTCTTCCCCTTAGTCTTGCTCTTCTTAGGGAGACGAAGGGTAAGTGACACATTATTGGGTATCACTACATGCTTCTTTGTTCCTCGAGAGTTTGGAGGTCATCAGGTAATTGCACACTTGCCTCGTGATGGTCCAGATTCTGACCTTGGGTAGAGAAGGGTTGAACCCCTTGCATATTGGTAGCTTGAGGTGTTGTGTAATGCAAGTGTTCAGAATAGGAGCCGTCATTAAGTATAGCACTAAGCCCATGTGGAGGTATTTTGAATTGCATACTCATTTGTGGAAGATGCTGCAAATAATACGGTGCATTTGGGAGCAAACCTGAAGGACTTGAGATTTGGCTATCCAAAGAGATTTGTGGCTGTGATTTCATGACAATGTCATCTTGAGAGTCTTGCATGTATTGGCAGAAAGCCATTGCTACAAGCCTAAAAAATAAGGCAATCATTACAATCGACAACATATTTACACATATATAGAGGAAAAAGGACTTGATTTCTTGATCCAATGCATAGAGAGAGAGAGAGAGACATACAGACATAAATACACCAAATTTTTGAGTTCAATGCAGATTGCATGCCTCTTTGGGGGGGAGAGAGAGAGAGATGCACCAATTCAGAGAGATAATGCACCTAATTCAAAGAGAGAGAGAGAGAGAGAGAGAGATGCTCGGGCCGTTCCCATGGTCATGCACTGCAAGGAGGTCAAGGACTACCACACATACAAGGCCATTGAGGGTGTCTTCCACTATGGCTATTCATGTCTTGTCATTGAGGACCTCGTCACTAGCGGTGTCTCTATCCTCAAGACTATCGCTCCACTCACTGATGTCTAGCTCACAGTCATCGATGTTGTTGTGTTGATCGACTGACAGCAAGGGGGCCGTGCAAACCTGCACCAAAATGGCGTGAAGCTTCATGCTATGCTCAAGTTGATTCAAATGGTGGAGGTGCTCATGCGACATGGGAAGCTAACAAAAGATGTGGCTACCTTTGTGTGGCAGTTTTGGGTAGAGAATCAGACTTCCTTGCCAGGCCCAGCACAAGGGCAAGTTCTCCATCCTCCAAAGAGTAGGATGTCTTATAGCCAACGTGCTCTTCTTGCACAAAACACAATAGCAAATAGACTTTTTGAGATCATGGAGAGGAAGAATAGCAACTTGTCATTGGCTACAGATGTGAACACAATAGAAGAGCTATTGGCTATTGCTGAAAAGGTATGTATAAGCTTTTTTTTTTCAATTAGAACAACAATGAGATCTGATGGGATAGCTTTACCAATAACACAAGCAATTGATCAGTGTGAGCTTTACTATCCTTTACATTGATTTCAAGTTACATCATTGGAAAACATAGTAGTTCAAGTAAAAACAAAATGCATGCCTTTTAATTGTTCCTTGGAACTTAAATACACCAACACTTCAAGTGTAGAGACCTTCTTGATGCAATAATTTGCTCCACATGAGTACAATCATCTAGCCAAGGAGGATCATTTCTTCAAGGAGCTATCTGATTGGACCTAAGAGTGTGGTATAATTGAAGCCCTCATTACATGTCCCAGTTGTATATATCTATCTGCCGAATGTTGCATGTACAAGTTATGTGAGTTTATTATTGTTAAGGACTTGGTTAGCAATAGCACCACAATATTTGATCAAGGCAATTGCAGTGCAAGTCATGAGAGACTCACGTATTCACCATCACTTGCCAAATATGTAATCAATAGGCCCACCTCTTAACTATGGGCAGCAAAAGGCCACAGCTAGGCTGCATGCAGTTAGTTGTCAGTGCATTAGTTAGTCAAGTGGATCTATGTCTAGTAGGTGCATTTTTTACATCTAGAAAAGATGAGGTTGTCTAATAGGCTGCTCACTTTTCTAGATGCAAAAAGTGCACCTACTATAGTGGTTGCACTTTTTGCATCTATGTGTAGTAGGCTGCTCATTGGAGTGGTTGCCAAAGCAGTAATTGGACAGACTCCAAAGTTAAAATATTATGTCAAAGGGTTATTTGAGAATGTCAAATTCTTCATAGTGTTGTTTGGTATTATAGAACACCAAGAAAGCATAGGTTCAAAGGCATGTTGAAGGGGAAGTCTCAAAGTATTGTGATCATCCATCATTCTTATGTGGATTACTGAACTTGTTTTCCTCTTTGTCCTAGGCTTGAGATGTGAACATTGCTTGACCTATTTCAGCTTGTGCAAGGCCTGGATTTTGGCACAATCTAGACAAACTTGTACTTAGAACCATCTCCTTAGCTTGGATCACAACTCCATTGTTGGCAGTGGCCTATTGTCCCAAGGTGGTCAATGTGGAAGATCTCTTCACAAAGCCTTTGTGCAAGGCTTCCATGCTTCATCACATGAGGTTGTTGGGTCTTCAAATGCTCCCAGGATTTGAGAGGGGGTGCCAGCTTGCCTATTTTAGTCATGGCAGTCTGTCATCTCTTGGTTGTGAGCTCTTGAAAGAGTCTAACAGAGACATGGTAGCTATGGAAATTTTTTAGTGTGCATTTTTTGTTCACTTTCTGCATTTAACACAATATTAGTGAGTTTGGGAATCTCCCAATTCCCATTTTTTGAATACTAAAAAGGTGGCATTCGAATAACATGCCCATAAGTTTCTCAAAACCATATGATGTGGCCTATCATTGGAAAGCATTGGAAAAATGGAATCTATTGAGCTATAGAGCGCTTGATTTAGAGTTATATATTCAAGTTATGACAAATCCAAAGATTTGACCACATGTCCCAAACTTATGGGAAATTCCCATATTCCTCAATATGGTGTTATTTTCTAGCATGTCATCATCTGCTTGACATTTTCCAATCGATTGGCATTTTTCTTGACATTTTTGCCATGTCATCATCCTACAACTTGCAGTTAGTCGGCCAATTTTGGCCATGTGGAAAGGTCTACCAATATCAGCATATTTCTACTATTTATTGTAGTCACTAATCAGGGCAGCATTTGTTAAAACTTCAAGCTCTATCTACTATCTTTGGGATGACCATACCCGACACTTGAGTTGTCCAGTTGTACTACATGATGCGGACATTGAATAAGTTGGTGGTTAGGACTTAGCTGTTTGGTGTGAATGGTCCTAGACCTTAGGTTGTAGCTATTCTCTTTAGTGATGTGTGGAATGGAAGAATTGAAAAAAAACCTGTGAGAGCTCATTGCTCTACACTGTTGAGTCCAACCCTCTCTGTCTCTATTTCAGACTTCTAACATGGTATCAGAGCACCCATGACTGGGCTCTGTGGAGTGCATGCGAGAAGAAGATCTGAAGACTGACCTGCCAAGGTTGAAAAGAGAAGAAGGGCTGTCTGCCACATTGTCTTTGTGAAGGTATGCATTTTGGTCGGATGGAGTTTCTGCTTCATGTTAGTGTTTGAGGCTTCTGTGGGAGCTTTGGGGAGCACTCTTGAGCACATCTAAGTATTCATCTTCATCATCATCATCAACATTTGCTATTACTGAAGACATTCTTGTAGGCTGCGTGTTTGTGCCAGGACAGAAGGCTGCCTCTGTTGGCTGAAAATCAAGCCATTGATCATCTACAAAGTGCTATAAAGCATGTTTGCACTCTTTGGAAGGTACTTGAAGACTACAAGAAGCTATTGTTTGTGTTGGATCTCTGTTATGAGATGGAATCAGAGTATACAGATTTGTAAAACAATCCTAAACTATTGAGAAAGTGAAAGAACGGCTTGCATTTGATCATCATTGAGCTATAGAAGCTCATGGTCATGCCCAAAAGCATCAACAAGACTTAGACATTTGCTTGGAGGCCATATGTACATGTTCTCATGTATTGGAGCTAGTTTTTTATGACTGAAATATTCTGATCTGGAAGCCATTGACAGGCTGAAAACTGTCATTGAATGGGGGTAGCAAGCATCATCTTCTACTGAAGCATGTTATGACACTGTTGGTCTCTAACAACTGTATGCTATTGGGAATATGTCTGGGAATGCTTGGAGCATTGAATCGAGCATTGAGCATGATTAAAAACTGAAATCTAAAGCTGAAATTGAATGCATTTACATTGTCTTAGCTGGGTACAAACTATAAATGCAATGTATGCCACTCGCTATTGAAGACAGCTTGTCTATGGGTGCCCATATGGTCATGCAGTGACCTTGATACTTCAAAGTGGATGTATGGCATGTCAAGAATCGCGTGGTGGAGGGGGTTGCTCAAGATGCTGCGCCGAACACACACAGAATGCACAAGGAGAAGCTCACTCAAGAGACAAGAAGAGAGATGGAGGCCAAAACGTTTTCTTGCTGGTTTCTTCTTCTTCTTCCACACACTTTACAACGTACACAAAGTATAGATAAGATACAACATAAAAGGAAAGTGGCCTACTAAGTCAAACAATGCATAACCGACTACACTAGTCGACTGGCGCTATAACTATGCCAACTGTAAATAGGTGTAACAACCTAAATATAATAAGTAATGAGTCAGTGGCCATGTGAGATGCATAATGACCACCGACGTGCTAAGTGTAGACGTGTGGACCCATCTAACCAGGCGGTCCATCATCCATGTCCACATGTGTTGAGCTTGCCATCTCAACACTCCCCCTCAAGCTCAACTGCATCTCTGCAACTCCAAGTAAGCTTTGAAACTTTTGAAGCTTCTCTCTACCCAATGCCTTTGTGAAGATATCAGCTATCTGATCCTGTGTGCTGACATACACCAAGTGAATCTCACCTCCTAGTACCTTCTCTCTCACAAAGTGGTGGTGTACCTCAATATGTTTTGTCCTGGCATGGAACACAGGGTTCCTAGCCAACTGTATACTGCTCGTGTTGTCACAATAAATGACAACTGGACCTTCCACCTGGACATCCAAATCAGCCAATAGCTTTTGCAGCCATACTACCTCACATGCTGCAATAGCATCACCTCTATACTCAGCCTCTGTACTCGACAAAGCAACTGTAGATTGCTTTTTGCTGCTCCATGCAACTGCTGCACTACCAAGAGAGAACATGTATCCACTGGTAGATCTTCTATCAGACATACTACCAGCCCAATCTGCATCTATGTATCCAAATACCTGTACATCTGTACCTGCCTCATAGAAAAGTCCATAATGTAATGTGGACTTCACATATCTCAATATGCGTCTGACTGCATCCAAATGTGGCTTTCTAGGTACTTGCATAAACTGACTCACAAGACCAACAGCGTAGCTCAAGTCTAGCCTTGTAATGGTCATGTAGATCAAACTCCCCACTATCCTCCTGAACATAGTAGGGTCTTCTATCTCATCCCCAACATCAGCACTCAGCTTTACATTCTGCTCCAACGGGACTGAAAGTGGTTTGCATGCAGTCATACCATACTTGGACAACATATCCAAGCCATACTGTCTTTGGGACAGCCATATACCATCATCACATCTGATCACCTCAATGCCAAGGAAGTACCTTAGCTCACCTAAATCCATCATCTCAAACTTCATCTTCAAACAGCCCTTGACTTCAGCAATCCCACTATCACTATCACCTGTAATAATCAAGTCATCCACATAGATGACTATGATGACCAAACCTGCATCTCCCTTTCTCACATAAAGTGAGTGATCAGCATCAGAAACATAAAAGCCAATATTGACAAGATACTCTCTAATCTTGTCAGACCATGCTCTAGGTGCTTGCTTGAGCCCATAGAGTGCCTTCTTCAACTTGCACGCATACGTGGGATGCTCTAAATCTTCATAACCTACTGGCTGATCCATATACACTTCTTCCTGCAAATCACCAAGCAAGAAAGCATTCTTTACATCCATTTGCTGCAACCTCCAACCTTTGGCTGCTGCCAAAGCAATCACACATCTGACAGTTGCCATCCTAGCAATTGGACTGAAGGTTTCATCATAATCTATGCCATATGTCTGGGCATAGCCTTTTGCAACCAGCCTAGCTTTGTACCTGCTAATAGAACCATCTACATTGTGCTTAATCTTATAAACCCACTTACATCCAATAGCTTTCTTTCCCTTCGGCAATGATACTAGATCCCAAGTCTTATTGGCCTCTAATGCAGCCATCTCCTCATCCATTGCTGCATCCCAATGAGCATGACCAACAGCCTCCTCAAAACATGTGGGCTCAACATCCTCAACTAGTTTCACCATATAACCATAATGGTGAGCTGCATAACCTTCAAAACCAAATCTTTTAACAGGGTATCTCACCCTGCTAGACCTGCGTACCACTGGATCACTCAATGGAGTCTTTGCATTAACGCGTGCTCTCTGCACACCTGGAGTCCTCACTGAAGGAATGCCAAGCTCATCATCCAAGCTCTCTGAGCCACTGGAGTCTCCATCAAGAACTGTATCAATGCCTTTTGACACTTTACTCTTTCCTTTGTCTTTACCTGTAGTGCTACTAGATGCACCTGAAGATGTAGAGCTACTCAGTCTCCCAGACCAAGGACTACCAGATGATGTCTCTGGTCCGCTAAGAATTCGTGATTCTTGCTTTTCAGCCTGCACATGAGTGTCATGATCATCATCATCATCCAATGCATCACCACTAGATGCATATCAATTGCTCATTTCATCAAAGATGACATCCCTGCTCACTCTGAACTTACATGTGACAGGGTTGTAACAACGATACCCTTTCTGCTCTAAAGAGTATCTAATAAAGACACACTTTTCAGCCTTTGGATCCAGTTTCTTCCGCAACTCATCTGGCACATGAACATACGCAATGCAGCCAAACACTTTCAAGTGTGAAACATCAGGCTTCTTACCTGTAAAACATTCTTCGGGGGTCATACCATGAACTGCAACTGTGGGAGTTCTGTTCATAATATAAACAGCAGTATGAACAGCCTCAGACCAAAAATGCTTAGGCATATTGTTTTCAGCCATCAAGGCACGTGCAACTTCTGCAATATGCATGTTTTTCCTTTCTGCAACCCCATTTTGCTGTGGGGTATACCTGCATGTGAACTGTCTCTTTATCCCATGAGACCTCAGAAAATCACTGAACTCATTGGAGAGGTACTCTCCCCCTCCATCTGACCTCAAGCACTTTATTTTCAAGCCTATTTCTCTTTCAACTGCAGCCTTGAAAGTTCTAAAGTGATCAAAAGCTTCACTCTTTTCCTTCATAAAATATACCCACAGCTTTCTAGAACAATCATCAATGAATGTGACGAAGTATGAACTACCTCCAAGAGATACATTTTGTGTAGGCCCCCAAATGTCTGTATGAACAACATCAAGGATATTTCTGCTTACATCTCTGTCATGTGAAAAGGGTTGTCTTGCCTGCTTACCAAACTGATATGCTTCACATACCTTCTGAAATTCTGCAACTTTAAATGTAGGCAAACCTGTAACCAACCCTTTGGATTGCATTAATTTCAGCCTTTGTACATTTGCATGTCCAATGCGTTTGTGCCAAATTTCAATGTCTGCAACAACACCTTTTCCTTTGGCATACATAGCAGCATTCATAGTAGGAATTCCAGCATCTAGAGTGAACATACGTCCAACTCTACTTCCCTTTGCTACCAACCTGCACTTGTCATTGAAGTCTTCTACAAAGCAGCCCTTTGCATTAAATCTGACTTGTAGCCCTTGCTCTACCATTTGACCGACTGACACCAAGTTCTTTGTAATAGATGGCACATGTAATACATCTGAAAGACTCTTTGTCTTACCATCATGCAAGGACAAGGGAACTTTTCCAATGTGTGAAATTGGGTGGCATGAGTCATCACCCGTCTGCACATAACCTGCATTCTGCAAATCCTGCATCTCTCCAAACCATTTTGCATGGCTGGTCATATGATTGGATGCACGTGAATCAACATACCAAACATCTTCATATGTTCCCTTTCCTGTAACAGCATTTAGCATATGCTGCATAACGAACAAACGTTCATTTTTGTCTTCATTCTGTCGTGAAGACGATACATAGTTTTCTTGCTGCAACTTACCACTGCGGATATCATCTCTCTTAGCATAACATTGGGCTGCAATATGACCTATTTTGCCACAGTAGTGGCACACAATACCAGAGTTGTTAGAACCTCTGTTCTGCCATCCACCTCTTCCTCTAAAGCTCCCCTTGCCTCTAAAATTACCACGACCTCCTGAAACCTGCATATCGCCAAATTGCTGATTCAATCTATTTTGCTGGTTATCACTACCACGTCCTGTACCACGGCCTCTTGAAGAGAACCTACCACGTCCCCTTCCTGAACTGGAGTAGAAAGCCTCGACCTGTTCACCACTTCTTTCAGATGTCTCACTCTGCATGTTGATTTCTTCAGTGATCATTAGAGAGACCAACTCATCGAAATCTGGAAATGGCTTTATGACATATGTGGAAGTTACAAAAGACTTCCAAGCCTTTTTATTGTTAAGTCCACCCAAGGTAGACGACACCAAATCATCATAGTCGGGCATTGCATCAATCGCTGCCAATGCATCTGCAATGATTCTTACCTTCAGTGCATACTCATTGATAGACATCTTCCCTTTCTTTAATGTATTCAACTCTTGCTTGAGTTGAATCTTTCGTGCCTTTGTATTTACAGAAAACATACTTTCAAGTATGGTCCAAGCTGCATATGAATTCTTTGCATTTCTAATGTGTCCCAGCATGTTATTGTCAATTACTGTAGACAACCAATACATGACCTTTTTATCCTTTGCATTCCATTCTTTCCGTGCCTTTGTCTCTTCTGCAGTTGGAGGATCACTCATCTCCGGCTCCTTTTCTTCACCTGAAACAAACTCGTAGAGGCCTTTTCCAATAAGGAAGTTCGTGACACGGAACTTCCATGAAGGGTAGTTGTTCTTGTCGAGCTTCTCAATGATGGGGCTTCCACTGTTCTCTGCCATCATCACAAAATTAATACCAACAGCAAGCAAATCTTCTGCAACCCTGGACCTATAGTGCACAGCAATACACCAGACAGCCTTTTTCACTGTCTGCTCAACAATACATGCAATCTGCAACCTATTTTGCAGATCAACCTTGTGTTTACTCACTGTAAACACCTTTGAACTTACAGATCTGAAATCTGTAACCTGCGCACTCACTTTCGGTCAATACAGTCCAAGTCACAGCGTACCCTGAAACTGCTGTCCGCAACCTTGCGGCTCTAAAACGAGCCCCGAAACGGCCTCAGATGCCCAAAATAACTGCGGGAAAGCACTAAAGGGCTTATCTGCAGAATACACAGCGCTTTTCGCGCACACCAAATCTCACTGCAATCTGAGATTTTTGCTCTGCCCTGCTTCCGGTGCCTCCATAAGCACTATCCAAGAGAAAGAGTTGAAGGATGGGAGAGCTTCTTACCCGTGGCTTGCTTGCTCGAACCTTGCTTCTTCTCCTTTGCTTCAACCTTCGAAATCATCCTGTCTCAATGGCGCGGCTCTGATACCATGTCAAGAATCGTGTGGTGGAGGGGGTTGCTCAAGATGCTGCGCCGAACACACACAGAATGCACAAGGAGAAGCTCACTCAAGAGACAAGAAGAGAGATGGAGGCCAAAACGTTTTCTTGCTGGTTTCTTCTTCTTCTTCCACACACTTTACAATGTACACAAAGTATAGATAAGATACAACATAAAAGGAAAGTGGCCTACTAAGTCAAACAATGCATAACGGACTACACTAGTTGACTGGCGCTATAACCATGCTAGCTGTAAATAGGTGTAACAACCTAAATATAATAAGTAATGAGTCAGTGGCCATGTGAGATGCATAATGACCACCGACGTGCTAAGTGTAGACATGTGGACCCATCTAACCAGGTGGTCCATCATCCATGTCCACATGTGTTGAGCTTGCCATCTCAACATGGCATGTTTTTGAGCTATTTTGGAGCTAAAAAGGCTTGATTTCACTGAGTATTTTTTGACTGCAATCTGTGAACAAGTTGTTTGACATCCGTACTTGCTAGTTATGCATTGTTTTGTTCCCGTATGCTTATGCCTGGACTGCCACATGTACTAGCAGATATTCTGGAGGGTTTGGGACATGTATGACATGTATACACATTGTTTTTTGCCTTAAAATTACAGCTGGTTACTCACAGTTTACAGTTTTCAGACTATATGTATTTACCCTGGTAGTGAGGTTGCAGGAGTTTAAGCTGAAGCAACTACATAGCATATGTATTGACTGTTATACCTATGGGTTAGACCACTTTTTTGTGGACTGTTTTGAGCTATCATTGGGCTGAAATACCCTGGTTTTTTACTGCAATTAATTGTAGAAAACTGTCATAAATATTTGAGGATTCAGTCATACTTGTTGGCTTGCAGGAAGTCAGGCAATGACTAAATATTATCTGGTACAATATGGCTAATGCAGAGAGGACTGACAACATAACCCAGATAGTGGGGAAAAAGCTTGACAGTAACAATTATGCCATATGGAAGTTCCACATGGAGAACTTCTTAATAGGGAAAGGCTACTGGGAGTTGGTGACTGGAGCAGAAGCTGAACTTGAGCTCCCAGATCGACCTATGGCTGATCAGAGATGATTACATCGAGCTTGGACAAAAAGATCTCGTAGAGTCTTGCACTGGCTCTCTTTATATATCTCAGATGCCATGGTAATGTAGATAATGAACTGCAGCTCTCCTAAGAATGCATGGGACATTTTGGTCAAGTACTATGGCACAACCACAAGTGCCAGGAAGATACAGTTGAAGCAAAAGTTCAACAACATGGAGAGAAAGAGCAGATCTATATAGGATTATGTCACGGAGGTTAAGACCATTGCGGATCAATTGGCATCTGTTGGTTCACAGGCTGAAATGCCTGATTTTAATGAGCTGGTTGCATTGCTTATCCATGAAGAGGTTAAGCTTGGCTTGGCTATAGGATCTAGTAGTTCTAAAAACAAGAATGCAGTTTTCTATTCCAATCAGCGTGGCCGTGGCAACCGAGGTAGAGGCTATGGATCTGGCAGAGGAGGCCGCAACCAAGGAAACCTCATCTAGATGCTATGAGGATTATTTTGAGATATGTGAAGGGTACATTGTCTTATGGTTTGTTCTATGAGTATAGTAAGCATGTTCAGCTTATAGGTTATTGTGATGCAGATTTGGCTGGCTGTAGGTATGATAGGAGATCGACCTTAGATATGCATTTGGTCTTGGAAGCAACATGGTTGGTTGGAGTAGTTTAAAAAAACCTACTATGGCTCTCACAAGTACATAAGCAGAATACAGGGGTGCAACATTGGCTGCGTATAAGGTTGCTTGGCTAGTTAAGTTGATGGATGACTTGGGTATTCGTGTGATAGAGTCAAGTTGAATTATGATAACATGAGTAGTATGCTCCTAGCAAGCAATCCAATTTATCATGCCAAGTCAAAGCACATAGAGCTACATTACCATTTCATCAAGGAAATGGTGCTTGGAGGCAGGATAGACCTCATACATGTGAAGGCTGAAGACCAGCTGGCAGATATCTTTACCAAATCTCTTGGTAGAGATAAGTTCACTCATTTTAGATTGCTACTTGGGATATAAGAAGTGACTTGAGCTTGAGGGGGAGTGTTGAGATATGCAAGTTTAGTCAAGATATGCAAGCTCAATCTACCTACTACTACCTGCTGACTCCATCTAGCAGTAGATTAGCTAGATGACATGTGTGTGAAATAAAGCTGGTCAGACTTAGCTAATACAATTAGACTAAGTCTCTTTACACTACTTGACTTAGGTTGTAGTAAATTGTACTTTGTATTACTCATTTAGAGTAAGTATGAATAATGAAGAAGAAGAACATTGAGAGTTTTTTGCTCTCTCTTGCCCCTATCTCTCTCTCATCTTTCTAACACTACACACACACACACACACACAAAAGGAAGTAGAGGGAGAGAGAGAAAGATGGAGTAAGAGGGCTAAATGATAGAGGAGCCTCAAGTCCAAGGCACATCCATTGTACTCATCATTTTCTCCTCTTTCTCATTTAATATCCTCATCTAAAATTACCACTTATTCTTTCAATTTTCCCCAAGTTGATTCCCTCTATCCACTCTGTTTCTATTTGTGGGAGCTTTTGCTCAACCGCCAAGACCCACGGACTGCTTATTGTTTCAAGCGTTCCAAGTCGAGCACTAATGGCTACCTCTCACATAGCCGATGCGCCATCCATGTCTATGGGTGTAGTGAGCTTACCTCCATGCCGATTGAGTTACGTCCTCTCCCACGCACTCCGGTAGCTCCACGATCCAAGTGCAAGCTCCATCCTCAAGCTCCATGCTCCAAGCTCCATAGCCGCGAGCAAGAGAAGAGAAGAGAAGAGAAGAGAAGAGAAGAGAAGAGAAGAAGAGAGGGGAAGATGGAGAGCTTCTCCTCCCCGGTCCCTCACCCTCACACACTCACTCCCTCACACTCTCACACTCCCTCTCTCAAGTACAAGCTCAAGAAAGCAAGAAGAAGAAGAAGAAGAAGAAGAAGAAGAGACCCACTTTTGGCCACACACAAGAATGAGCTTCTCATTCACTTTTCAACTTTATATACAAAACCCTAAATCCCTTTTGGGCGGTCATCCCCTTATCCCTTTTTTTACATGGCCGGCCATGGCCTAGGCCCTTTTTCCCATTGTCCTCCTATCTTCCTAGCTTCCTTCCTACCGCCCATCTACCTTTACAAATTGCACGGGTGAGAGCCCAGCACTCCTTAAATTAAATCATGATGCGCTTGCGCTCTTTTACAAAAGTATTGACTTGCTCTTTTCCTTGTGTGCCTTGGTCTTCCATTTCACTTTGCCTTGGCCTTTGTCTTCTGCTTTAGCTTTTCCAGATTTTCCACCTTCTTCATCTACCCATTAACATTACCCCCTCCTAGACGAGTGCCAGTCCCATGGCACTCATCGTCGTAGGTAGCAGGCTTTGGCATGCACTGAAGACGTGGGTAAAAGGGACATCAATGGTTGCCATGGAGGAGTGTTGGTGGTGGTGTGGAGAAAGGTCATTGGGGGCACGTTGGTGGCCTAGGTGGCTGGTGGTAGGGTTGTTGGAGTTGGTGGTAGGGCTTGTTTGTTGGGGATTGCACAAGTGTTAGTTTGTTGGGGATTCTGCACATGACAATTCTTGATGGGCTTACAGGATGATAAAGAATAAGAGTTCAGAGTTGGGTGTCAATGAAGAGTGAACGACACTTTCATTGGAGTCTTCAATACCTGCAATTGAAAACCTGACATAGGTGGTCTCTCCCTAGGGGTAGTACTAGTCTTCTCTATCGTGCACAAGACATAGTTCAATTAGTTTGGGAGACAGGTCAAAGCTGAGAGTATTGTCCTGCACTTAAGGACCCAAATTGTGTATATATTTTGGTGCAAATATTATGTGAGTGCTCATGCATACTTAGATATTATGTAGTTAGAAGACAACGGGCTGGTTTCTCGTAACAATGTGTGGATGAAGCAAAGTTGTCCATGTTGAGAAGAAGTACACGTGAAGGTGTATGAGACATCCTTTGCATTGTGACTGCATGATATAGCATAATTGAACACAGGGACACCGCACTTTCGATAGCTGGGAGCTATTGGACTTGCTTGATGAGGACGGTGTACTTTTCATGGCCAATCGTGCAGTGCTTACCACAATTGATTGCAATGGTATTAAGGCAGAGTGCAAGAGGGAATCGTGCGAATGGGTCAGGGTGACAGGTCTAACCATAGGCGAGATAAGCTCCCTAGGTATGTCCTACCCTTGATGTGCCCTGAACAATTGTGGGTGATGCTAAAGGGCTAGGGGACTAGGGATGGAGCCAGTTGACCAAGGTCACTGGATGTATCTAATTTGAGGACCCCTAGGTGATATGCTGTGATCGTAGGTGCTTCTTATCTTTTCGTTCATTTCTTTTCTTTCTTCATTTTCTGTTTTCTTTTTTGTTTCTTTTTCTTGTGCTTTTTTCTTTCTTTCTTTCTTTCTTTCTTTTTCTTCTCTTTTCTCCCTTTTTTTTTGTGGACTTGCCTGAGTACAACCATTGCCATATGTTAAGGCTATCAGCCTTTCAATGGGTTGGGAAATGTCAAGCTTCGAAGGCTCAGGAAATGGATATTACAGTGATGATTGTGCCCTATCCTCGTTGTTAGAGAAGTAGTTGTTGAGATGGGGAGATACACTTGAGATATTGCAAACCTCTTTGCGACACGCGATGTCGGTACAATTGAGGTAACAACTTCCGTGAGCCAACTATAGAGCTTGACCCAGAAAAAGAGCGTAGCCCATGACTATGCTTTGGGCCCTGCGATGTGGGCGATCGGCAAGGGTGATTTTCACTTTCGGCAACATGGCTTTGTCGCGGCTCTTTGTGGGGTCGATGGTCTTTTGGTGATCAGGCATTGAACACTTTTGCACAAAGACCTGTATCATCCTGCATCCACTTATCACTTCATGAGAGTACATGCACGGTATATGCTGCAACTATAATAAACCAGTGCAACGCAAGGAGACATCACTTATTTGAATTCCATTGTGTTGACTTAGATGCTTATCACCTGTGCTTGATTAGCTTTTTCTTTTGCTAAAGACATGAAATATATTAAACGCAGATATGAAAAGTTTGTACAATTGGGGAACATGTCAACACTTAACCATTTAAAGACAAAAAGTCATGGCTAGGTAGCATTTGATAAGCCTTTTATACAACATGGGGCTACTCTATTTTTACGAGGCGGGTCGAGTCTAGGTGGTCGAGGCGACTGAGGCTGTGTTGGTGAGGGGCTCCTGTGAGGTTGGGCAGGGAAAATGTCGGCTGGGACCCGGATGGTGTAGTCCCTGGCCGCAACTGTTTCTAGAATGCTTTTGAACAATGCATCAAATTCTTGCTTGTCTCGAGCTAGCCTCTCCTCTTTCGAGCACCTAGTGCCCAAGCGTCTGGTGGGGGCCCGCACAACCGGTATTGCCACGCCCTGTGTGCTCCCTTGAGCTTCTATTCTGCTAGCCTGGGGATCTTTTGGCCTACGTCTGGGCTGGTGTCACTTGGGGCCTCGTTTCTTTGAATATCTTTTAAGGGTAGGTACGTAGCGTTCCTGCGGAGGCGCTTTTGCTACATGCTTCCTTCGAAGGCAGATAACGTCCTTGCAATCCAACTGCTCTAGGTACTCCATGTCGGCTACTTTAGGGGGACCTGCAAAATGCGAACGAAGGATTAGGCCTTGAGGCATGATAAAACTATTTGCATGGAGGGATTATACAGTGGGTTATCAAGCGCATATGATGAGGAGGGGAGAGGTGAGGCATGCAATGTTTGTTGTAGAGGGATGGCCCCCATGATGATGTTCGTTTTGCCTCCAGCCATTAGCAGATCTTGGCTTATTTAAGTTGTGTGGACTGGTTATCATGGAGTGGGGCAGGGCTCATCCTCGGAAGGATAGACCGGAAAGGGGGAAAGGTGTATAGAAAGGGATGGTACTCCATCTACACCATCAGATTTGTTGGTCAAGGCTTCCTATGGCGGTAATGAGGGTTGCATGCCCTTCACTTGGAGGTGGGAATGGTCACACGACTTCTAAATGTGTGATGAGAGGAGGACCTAAGGAGCTTAGCCTGTCAAACCCAACTCTTCTCCCTACGCTTGACTATCATTGCTTGTGTGTGTTGATATTGTCTATACAGGGTCACACAAAAATCATTCTTTATTTATATACATATTTATGATTCCATGTCACTTCATGAGGATAAAAGCCAATTGTAGAACTCTGGATTGTACTGAAGTGTGGCACATGCATCTAGTACTTGTGGCAGCTTACTCAATACTGATAGATATTTTGCAACATCGAGTAGCATGGAACCTTGTCCGAGTCTACTGGCAACATGTAACTCCTTCTCAGTGAGAACCTTATCAGACAGAGAGTTATCTTGGCTAGTTTCAGCTAAGTCCGTACCTCGAATGGCAGTTAGCACTCGAAAGGAAGTTGGTGCCACATAGGTTGGGTCTCTTTGAGACCGCCATTTTGCTAATCGCTCTTCTGAGACTGTCATGATTTGGGCTCCTATTTTGGCCATTGCAACAGGGTTTTCAAACCAACGTTTCTCAAATTGACTTTGACCCTCCGATTGTCGCTTTAGTTGCTCTATCTCTAAGAGATTTGGTTGGTAGAGCACATCATTGAATGTTACAGTTAAGCGTAGTTCGTTGGCTTCCTCGTCAGAGATGAGTTGCATGCGTTCATGCAGGATCCTGTCATAGTGCTCGTTAAGATGTTCTTGCTCTTCCCAGGATAGGGAAAATGGCAAGTATTCTCCAAGCTGCTCCTTAGGGAATGCACCCATGTCCGCAAGGACGTAGACATGTGCGAACACCTTGAGCTTAGCATCCAACTCAGTTAAGCATTCTGCGACACTTCTATGTTCAACGAGGGCTTGCTCGGTTGCTATCTCATGCAAGGTTCTAGGAGTTTGCCTAGGCTTTAGCATAGCTGAGGACTCAGGCCTAGATGAGCAAGATTGGTCAACGCAAGGATTGCTTATGCTCTCGAGGTTTCCATGTTTCTCATGAGGCTTTGTTATTGCACCATGGTTCTCCTTGGATGTGACTGGTATAAATTTGTCACCCTGTTTTGACAGCGTTGCATCCACTCCTGATTGGTCAATGCGAGTTCTATTGTCGGCGGATTGAATGTTACAAGCAACTGTTGATGGTAACGACTGCTTTGATTTTTCAGAACACACAAATGTGTCTGAGGTTTCACTGCTATTAGGAGAGATATCAATGGGTTCATTGGTGGATGGACTCGATGCTTTATTCCTTAGCTCTCTAGCGCTCTTGGTCTCAATGTGCTTAGGGTCCACAACCACCTGTAACTGTTGTTTTTTCACTGTTTTCTCCTCTTTTCTTGGTCAATGAAGTTCTCTCAATGACTCAGGACCCTCGACTAGGTCAACCATTGATGTGCTTGGATTAGTGATATCCTATCATGATTGTACCAATCGCTTTTTATGCGATCATGTATTTATTTCATGTATCAGTTTTATGATTTCAGTATACATTGTTTTTGTTTGCAAGTGCATTGTACATAGTAGTGCAGAAACTATTTTGTATGGCTCTCATAAAGCACACAGTGCTATATGTGAGCCACAAATTTTTTTTTCTCTGTTATTACTGTCGCTATTAGCGTCGCAAATTTTACTGCTCGCGTCATGTCATTATGCACGTCGCAAACCGTCGCTATCAGTGTCGGTATTGGCGTCGCTATCAGGGTCGATATCAGTGTCGCAATGCGACACGTTGATAGCGACGCCGATACCGACGCTGATAGCAACGGTTTGCGACGTGCATAACGACGCTTTTTGCGACGATGGGGGCAAATTTTGTTGTTTGCATTTTCGTCGCTTTAAACGTCGATATAAGGCCTATACCTTGTAGTGTACTACTACTACAAACAAGAAAAGAATAAATTAAAGAACTATTACTACCACTACTACTACTATAAATAAGAAAATAAGAAAATAAAAAATTAAAGAACTACTACTACTACCACCACCACTACTACTGCTACCACTACAAACAAGAAAAGAAGAAATTAAAGAACTACTACTACTATTACTACTACTACAAACAAGAAAAGAAGAAATTAAAGAACATGATCTTACCCTCTCTTTGTTTTTTATCCATTCATTCTCCTCTCTCCCTCCATCTCTCTCTCTTTCTCTCTTTCTTTATTATGTTTAATGTTTTTTTCCTCTCTCTCTCGTTCCTTCTTTCTTTTTCTCTCTTCCTCTCCCTCTCTCATTTCCTCTCTTTCTCTCTTAGTACACATCATTTTTAACAAAAACAAGCAAAAGAAAAGGAGAAAAAACAAAAACAAACCAAGAGGGAACAATGCACTCACCGCAAAGGCTCGAGGATGGATTACGCGGCTCCTCTTCGTGACAGCGGCTCCTCTTCGCCCTCCGTACACTTCCTCCTCTTCTTCGCAAACAGTGGTGGCGGCAGTGAGAAGCTCTCCTTCTTCCTCTTTCTCTCTTTCTCTCCCTCTCCCTCTCAAATGTAAGATGCAGTTCACTCTCTCTTTTGCTCCCTCTTTCGTTCGTTTGTGCAAAATGCCACACTCGGGTTTTGGCCCTCTTATTTTCGCCTGAGTATCATTGCTATTTGCGTCGCAAATAGCGATGCCACTAATTTGCATCAGAAATGGCCATCGCTATACTCCTGTATCCTTGTAGTGAAGCTAAACAAATCAGAACAGGTAGAGGAAACCAATGAAGAACCATCTTGGCTAAAAGAGTATGTGGATGTGTTCCCAGAAGAGTTGACTGAATTACCACCACCAAGGAAAGTGGATCATGAAATTAAGCTAGCACCAAGAGCTACACCAGTCGCAAAAAGGCCATACAAGATGTCCATTCCTGAAGCTATTGAGTTAAAGGAACAACTCAAATAGCTATTGGACCAAGGATACATACGGTGCAGTAGTTCTCCTTGGGCAGCTCTAATCTTGTTCCAAAAGAAGAAGGATAGTACACTTCGCCTTTGCATCAATTATAGAGTCCTGAACCAAGTAACCATAAAAAATAAATATCCTATTCCAAGGATAGACGAGTTACTTGATCGATTGCAGGGAGCAAAAATCTTCTCCAAGATCGATTTGAGGTCAGAATACTACCAGATCCATATCAAAGACGAAGATATTCCTAAGACGGCATTCAACACAAGATATGGTCATTTCGAATTCACAGTAATGTCTTTCAGATTGACCAATGCCCCTGCCATCTTTACCAGGCTAATGCAGGACATTTTTAGACCATATCTTGACAATTTTGCGCTTGTCTTCTTTGATGGTACCTTGGTTTATTCCAAGGAAGAGGAGGATCATGAGTCCCAAGTTCGCATCGTCCTTGAGACCATGAGAACTCATAAGCTCTACGCTAAGAAGAAAAAGTGTGCCTTCCTCAAGAGGAAGATAAAATACCGTGGATTTATTGTGTCAAATGAAGGAATCTCTATAGATCCTACAAAGGTCAAGGATGTCCAAGAGTGGCCTCCACCAACTACTATTAAAGAAGTGCATAGCTTTCTTGGATTAAGAGGTTGGTATAGGATCTTCATTAAGCACTACGCCTTAATCGGAGCACCCGTTACAAATTTGCTGAAGAAGTAGGTTGCCATAGCATGGACGCCCACTGAACAATCAAGTTTTGATCAACTCAAGCATAGCTTAGTGACAACACCAATTCTAAAGCTCCGTGACTTGAGTAAGGAATTTGAAGTTATCACGGATGCAAGCTCACTTGCACTAGGCTCTGTACTAATGCAAGAATGTCATCCTATAGCATATTCCTCGAGGAAGCTAAAAACCCATGAAAGGAATTATGCTACCCATGACCTGGAGCTATTAACAGTTATTCATGCTCTCAAGATTTGGTGGCACTATTTGCTTGGTAACAAGTTCTCTTTGGTCATAGACCATAAGAGCCTTAAATGGATCTTCACCCAGACTGACCTCAATATGAGGCAATGTCGTTGGATTGAGGTTCTATAAGAATATGATTTTGAGATCAGGTATTGACCTGGCAAGGAGAATGTAGTTGCTAATGCCTTAAGTCGCAAAGTGTTCCTCGACTCTCTTATTATGGAGGAACCCTCGATGGCAGAATCATTGGCAACTATGGTATCAATGCCTAGCAACCCTATCCTTGAATTAGCAAAGGAGGAAGGTAGCCATGACCCAAAATATTTGAAGACGATGAAGGAGATCTTGGGGAAAGACCAAAACCACAAACTTTAGGTTAAATATCAAGAATTTTCTGTCAATGAGGGAATTGTCTACTTTAGGACAAGATTGTGCATACCCTCAAGCAGGAAGCTCAAATTGAGAATACTTTGGGAAGCATATGATTGCCCCTTTTCAGGCCATCCCGGATATGTCAAGACCCTCAACATGGTCAGGAAGAGCTACCATTGGGAAAGGCTTAAGGGAGATGTGCTCAAATATGTCATGAAATATTTGTCTTGCCAATGCATTAAAGTAGAACACGTCGAGATGCATGGGAAGTTGCAACCTCTTGACATTCCCCAGATGAAGTAGGAAATTATCAGCATGGACTTTGTTGTTGGATTACCTTCAGTCCAAGGAGGATACAACTCAATTCTAATTATAGTAGACATGCTCACTAAGGTTGCACACCTCATTCCAGTAAAGACAAACTATAAGGCTTCAGACATTGCCAGGTAATTCATCAAGGAGATATCCAGACTCCATGGGTTACCTAGAAGGATCCTTAGTGGACCGCGATTCCCTCTTCACATCTGACTTTTGAAGAGGGATATTCGAGGCCATTGGGACTCAACTTTGCTTGAGTACAGCCTTTCACCCTCAAACTGGTGGCCAAACGGAGAGAGTCAACCAAGTCGTTGAAGACATTCTTAGGGCATATTGCTGTCGCGAAACCAGAAAATGGATCCAATATCTACCACTGGTAGAGTTTGCCTATAATGCTTTTTGCCAACAAAGCATTCAAATGACACCTTTTCAAGCATTGTATGGGCATGATTGACGTAATCCATTGAACTTTTTAGATCCTACCTTGAGGGTAGAAGCTTCCAAAAAAATGCTTGAGGAGATGGATGAGTAGGTCAAGGCCATTAGACAAGACATTAGAGCCGCAAAGGATAGGTAGAAAGCCTATGCGGATCTAAATAGACAAGAGAGACTCTTTAAAGAAGGAGACATGGTTTTTATTTGTGTACGACCCAAGCAGAGTTCCTTATCACTGGGAGAATTCAAGAAACTAAGTCCAAGGTATTGCAAACCCTACAGGATCCTCAAGTGTCTAGGGCCCAGTGCCTACAAACTCCAACTCCCCGAGAATGTAAAGGTTCACAATGCATTCCATGTTAGCCTATTAAAGAAATATGTATCCAATCCTAGCCATATACTCAATGATCAGTA
This sequence comes from Lygodium microphyllum, assembly GCF_053477565.2. Taxonomy (NCBI): domain Eukaryota; kingdom Viridiplantae; phylum Streptophyta; class Polypodiopsida; order Schizaeales; family Lygodiaceae; genus Lygodium; species Lygodium microphyllum. The sequence continues at coordinate 3,308,433 of NC_141153.1, read as the reverse complement.
AGTTGTAATGCCAAGCCAAGGTGTCCTTGAGCTCTAACCAGATAGAATCCTAGACACTTGGAAAAAGAGATTGAGGAGTAGAACCCTCAAAGAGTATCTCATCCAGTGGAAGGACTACCCAGAAGAGGATGCCACATGGATTGACGAGAGTACTCTCAACCTCCAATACCCCCAATTCCTTTTGAGATGAGGACATCTCGATTCCTTAAGGGAGGAAGGATGTTCATCCCCCCTTTTATCCCACCACCGTTGCCGTCATTTTTCCCCCCTTTTTATTTTCTTTTTAAACAATTTAACAACTTAATTTTATTTTTTACGTCTCCCCCCCTATAAACTCCGTCGATTGGCGATGGGAGGGGGAGTTGAGCTTGGAAAAATCAGTGATGAGGGAAGGGACGTCCGGGGAAGGAGGAGATCACGAGGGGACAAGATGGGACGTGGCAGGCAAAGGAGGGTGAGGATCATGAAGACAATAATTGTGATGGGGGGGAGGGGCACACATGTGCCACCTCCAACCCCCACTAATCTCCCCTTCTCCTTCCAGGAGGCATACTTTGCATGATGGGAGGGCTAGTCTGGCCGGCTTCTGGCCGACTGAGGTAATAGGAGGCCCCTACACTAATACCCCCCATAACACCCTTCTTTCCTCCTTCCCATAAAAATCCTTTACATGACGGGAGGGCCAGTCTGGCCGGCTTCTGGCTGACTGAGGTAATGATAGAGGTAGGAGGCCCCCGTGCTAATACCCCCCATAACACCCTTTCTTCCTCCTTCCCATAAAAATCCCCCCCCTCCTTAGCAAGAGAGATAATCCTCTTCTTTCATCCTCCTTAACCATCACCATTCCTCCATTATAAGTCATTTTCCTCCCCTTTTCTTTCAAGAGACCAGTTATTCTCCTCCCCCCCCTTTTGCAACCAAGATTGTGAGAAAGAGAAGGAGAGGGAGAGGTAGTGAAGGAGAGAATGAGAGATAGAGCAGAGGAAAGGGAAATCTAGAGTAAAGAAGAGTAAGAGAGGGAGAGAAGTGGTTCAAGAATAACTCCCTTATTGGGCAAAGACTCGAGTACCGCTTCTCCCTACTGCCACTCCCGTAGTCACTCCATGGACTGCATCTAGACCATGAAAGTCAAGGCGAGTGCGGGAAACTCCGGCACCAAGGAGTCCTTTGAAGGAAGTGAAGGTCGCTTTCCAACTCCAAAATGGCCCCAAAGCGTAAGCTCTCCCAAGTAATTGGAAAAGCCGCGACTATGGGAGAAGGATCGGGTAAAGGTGCCACCATCAACACAAATGGTTTATCAGGCGAGAATGCTAACTCGGCACTCCAAAACCAGGTATTGCTACCCTGTCTAAAAAACTAAAATCGAATATTTAAGCATGGGCATAATTAGGAAAAAGTCATACTTCGCATCGGGTAATTTGAATATTTTGAAAGGTAGCTGAAAAGGGTTTGATAATCATGAGTTGTCAGAAATAGATTGAGTATCTATGGTTATAGCAAAAACAAGTCAAGTATTAGGATCTAACTTTCGCAGATGCATCATAGATTGCCGAGTACATAAATATTCTGTACAGGTCAATTGCACTCCGTAGACCACCGTAGAGAATTAACTTACATTTACTTACAATGAATGCATGTACATTCGCATTTGAGTAATTAGGTTATGCCTTTTGAGTTGCATAAATGTACTAGAAGGGATTTTTATGAATAGGGACCTCGCATAGCATTGAAAACTCAGGGAAGACTTGCATGGCATCATGAATAGCCTCAATTGCACCACATAATGGGATATGCATTTAAAAAGGTAGATTAAGATGCACATGTGAAATGTTGAGCTTGTTTGAAAGGAATGTTTTGGTAAATAGCTCGAATGTAGTACCCACAAGGAGAGTGATATTCGCCCAGCTACAATTTATGCTTGTATCTACTTCGAAATGGTAAATAGACATGGTTTATACTTGACTTGCAAGAGGAGTAAACACAAGTTCCTGCTATCTTGAAGGGAGGAAACCCTAGGGTGAGCTTAGAACCTCGATAAAGTTCTAAGATGGAAAAATGATTACCAACTGATCAAACAAAACTCTAGACCAAGAACTTAAGATAGGAACTAAAGGATAATAACCTAGGGAAGCCGTCATTTAAAACTATAGCAAAATTGCTTAACCCTATTACATAGAAGTGAGTTCAGAGAGAGGGTATTCTCTAACCCTCGAAAGATGATGAAAAATGACGCCAGGGAAAGAAAGACCCAAGAAGGGTAACACTAAGTGTTTAAGACGAGGACTCCACCTTAGCAGATGTCCTAAGCACTCACCTTCATTGATTGTTTGTGACTGTAAATCTATACTCAATGTCTACAAAAGGAATGTATGACTCAAGCTCACCAAAAAAAATTTGATTAATGATTCAGGTTGAAATCAAGGAGGCCACGCCAAGCTACCCTTAGCTGGCTACTAACCCTAGCCAAGGGGGTTCTAAATAATCGTGACGAGAACGTGGACCGATCCCGCCACGTGAGGTCTCTCCGTGGGTTAGTTTGAATATAGGAGGATGCTTGGATGCCAGTGGGGGCTCTGGCTAAAAATTCCCTACCTCCGGGTCCTACTCAAACGATCTATGTAACTCGAGATGGATTCTCAAGGCCCTATTACTAGTGCAAGGGTAAAAACTTGGAGGAAATAAGATGCATTCCCATGGATTGCGGAATTTGCCTTTTTTGGACGAGACTTGTATTTCAGTTAAGTTGATAATATAAAGTTTACTTCCAAAGAACTTGCCTGGATTGTTTTTGTGTTAGTACCATAAGTTACGCAAACGAACCCTGTTTCCTAAAAGGCTTAATTAAAGAAGCTATTTTTAAATGTCCCACATAAATGTGATAGGACCTAATTAGGTAACTAAAGAATGCCATTGAGGGAAGTGGGTGGGCGGAGCCCCTGACGGGTTCGTCCTACGGTAGGGTGGTCCTAGAGAACTGGGAGGCTTCTCACAGGATTCTACCGGCATTCGATGTTTAGCAATCGTTAAGTTAGAACCTGACTCATGCCATTTTAGGGGACCCGAATGGGACTGTGCCCTACAGGCAAAGAGGTTGAGCAACGCATCCCTCTCGTTTTCCATTCTCTTTAAACCAAGTGTGGCATGGGTCTGCTTCAGCTGGGGTATCTCTGTGTAAAGTAGGGTGTCCAGGGTCCGACGCTAGAATGCTGTTAGGATACCTTGGCCTCTAGAAACCCAGATTTCAAGTCAATCCTAGTGGGTTCGACTGCGAATGTTATGTTGTGAAACGGACTCGAGGAACCCTAGGTGACAAACCCCAAAACATTCCATGGGAGTGTCGGGCAGTGACACTTAGATTCGTTTCTCGATGGATCGCTAAAAACATGCTTGGATAGCCGTTTGGTGAGCACGTTATAGTTGGTATTAGAGAAAACCAATGAATAAAACAATCGAGATGAGTCAAGTGATGTTTTCACTAAAAAAGTTTTTTTTTTCTATTACTTATTTGTGGATTACTGCCGCTTCCAGACTTACCAGGCATGGAGCAGGTTCCTTGTATTTCACATCATGTTCAAGACAGTTATGAACTCTTCAAGTTATCGCCGACGATCCAACATGATGGGGATCCTAGATTGAATCTACAACCCTTCACCATTGTATGTGCAAAGGCGTTGGACTTGGAGCACGGGATACTGCTATATAGATGCCAATCGACTCGCCTATCTTCAGAACAATCTGAAGAGACTAAAATGGTTGGAGGACTTGAAGGTCATCAAGTTGTTCATCTTCCATGAGGCCCGTGTAAATTCAATCCTACACATCCGATGCCGGCGAGTAGAACAAAATCGCTATATCTATGACGAGGTCGTTAAAGTCTTGTGAGTTGATAGAATTAAAGTAATGGGCCAAAAGGAACGTCATGGCTATCAAAAATGGGGACTTTCGGAGCTTTCCATGACTTACTGCTTTCTCTTTACTTTCCACCCAAGGAATCCTTGTCCTTGAAAGTGAGAAACAGAACATTGTCCAGAAGGAAATCCATTGATGATTATAGAATTTGACATAGTTTGCTGAGAGAATATGTACAATATGAGATCACAGAATCTGCACACCATATACGAAAAGGCGAGAAGAAAGTGTAGCACAACAAATCGTATGCAAAAGCTATGCTATAAGGAAAGACATTTAGTTCAAAAAATATACTTCAAAAGAAAGAGACCCAAGATAGACGAAACATGGGAAAGAATAAAGCAACCCAAAATAGACAAAACGTGTGAGAGGAGAAATCAGTGCAACATAGATAAGAAATATGAACAATGCTCAAAACGTTATCGCTTTACTTTTTGGCCAAGAATAGATGATGATCTAGCTAATTTTGGCAGAAATGCAAAAACACAATCATGATGAAACCTGTGTCGTAGAAGTCTACACAAAAGACTTTTGCCCTTGTAGATATGCCTTGCTTGGACACCCTAAAAGTTTATATTTTGGAAACTCTTAAGGAAATGCCTTTCTCAAGAAAAAAAGTTTTTGTGATGTGCTAGGGCTCACAAGCTTTCTTCTTATCAAATCCCTGCTCAATTTGGAGTTTTGTGTCAAAAGTTATGTCAGTTCAGGTAAACTAGACTTGAAATAGGAAAACAAATAGTTCAACATATCTGCAATCTCTCTCTCTCTCTCTCTCTCTCTCCCCCCATAGCTCTCCCGTGCAAGCTTCGATCCTTCTCACCTTTCACTTTCTCTCTCAAGCATTCCGGTAGCTCCACGATTCATGATGGAACCTCAAGCATCCTCAAGCCTCTTCCTCCAAGCTCCATCCTCCATAGCCACATGCTAGTGAGTGAAAATGAGCGACCGGGGACATGATGCTTCATGAAGTCAAGTGGGGTAACATATGTAAGTATCATTTTTTTGTCTTTCTAACACTTACCCGTAGCAGGAATCAGGTTGATAAATGGAAATCCCAAGTGGTATCATGCATGTTTAACACATGGTTGAGCTATTTCAATTTTGAGACACACACTTCATGCAAGAAGAGAAGAAAATGTGTTCTCATTTCTAATTTTAAGTCCCCGAGTGGAATTTTACGTGGCAAGGGGCATGTTTACCATTTAGAAATTAAGGGGAAGCAAGGGGCAACTTGGAAAATTAAGGAAAAAACCAAAAACGTGAGTAGTTTTTTAAAAAGAGAAGAGAAGAGAAGTGTTCAACACAACACAACGTACGTGTGTGTGTGTGTGTGTGTGTGTGTGTGTGAAGAAGAATCTTGCAGGCTGAAGAAGGGAGAAATTTGAAGCTCAAAAGAAGAACCAAATTGTCAAAAGAAAGAGATTATGAAGCTGAAGTTATTGAAGTTGTGGAGCGTGATGGCAGGGCTGAAGTAAATGGGCTGATGCGAGTTCTCAGTTTTCAGATGTTAATAGGAGTCTTCTTTTGTCTTGTTTTCTTCTACTGCTTTGTGGGGTAGAGAGTTTGCAGATAAGTTCTGGTGTGTGGATATGAGTGAAAGACAGTAGAGGGCTATTCTTCTTCATGATGAGAGTGATGTTTGTTAGTTGTTGAGGCTCCCCATTAGCAGAGAAGAATGGAAGTGAAGGGTCTCTACATTTGAAACTAGATATGAGGCACGAAATATGTATTATGGACAGATGTTGAATGCATGGGTTCGAGTTAGTGGAAAACTGAAAGAATCCGTAGCCAAGGAAACAATGGATTAGTGTTTGTAAAGTTTGAAGCTCCCAAAACTCTTCATCAATGCAAGATTGTACTTTTGGAACAGAGTAGTTGTGTTTGTTGTATAGAGCATGCAGAAATTTATGACTGCAAACTATGCAGAGCTATTTCAAGGCAGCAGATCAAATAATTTGGCTCTAAGTTGTTCTAGATAATTGTAGATTGGAAAGAGAGCTACAACCTTTCTTTTTGAAGCTTGGCGATTCGAGGTCTAGTTAAAAAGTTATGAACTATTCTGTGTAACGCTTCATGAAGCAGTTTCTGTGCTCTATGAGGAAACAGGTGAATTCAACAACATCTATGTCACCAACTTGCTTTCTCAAGAAATTCATCTTGATTATCCTTTGCTATATCAGTGCAAGCTTTGTTTTGATGCAGCAATGGAATGTCTTCAATAGTGAAATGCTTGAAGCAATTGAATGGGCATGAAAATTTGTTGTGTAAAGCTTTGATTATCTATGTATTTGGTTTGTATTTGTGTGTGGTCTAAGGAAAGAAGAACAGAGAGAGCCTACAAAAACTGATTTTATATTGCTTGAAGCAATCATGCTTTGTGGGGCAGTTTTCCGCGTGGGGTTGCCATCCCTTAAAAATAGGAGTTATGTGAATCTGAAAGCTCGTGTTGTCAGAGTCTCTATCGTAGTTGTTTCACTTTCAAATTCTCTAAAAGTTGTAAAATCTGAGCTTGAAGGTTTGAGTTGTTTAAGTGTTGAGTTGAAGTCTCAGTGAGGAATAAGTGATCAGGAATTTTGGATCATGTGTTTAGTGGTGTCGTCTCGTGGGTTTTGTTGAGGTGAGATCCTCGATCTTTATCCTGTGGTGTTGTCTTGGGGATTGTTAGAGGCCGACTACCCAATTCACCTACCAACGCGAGACGAGAGAAGAGAAGAGAAGAGAATAAAAAGAGAGGAGATGGTGGAGGGCTTCACCTCCAAGATCCCTCAGCCTCACACACTCACTCCCTCACTCACTCACACTCCCTCCTTCAAGCACTCACAACCAAGCAAGCAAGAGAAGAGAAGGAGAGAAGAAGAAGAGTCCACTTTGCCACACACCAAAGAATGAGCTCTTCATTCACTTTTCAAATTTATATAAAAAACCCTAAATTTCCTTTTGGGCAATCATCCCCTTATCCGTTTTTACATGACTGGCCATTGTGGCAAGGTCATTTTTCCCTTTTCCTCTATGTGTCTTCTATTTGCCTTCTTTTTTACTAATGCGCACCTACCTTTTACAATTTGCACAGGAGGGAGCTTGGTGCTCTTTTACATCAGTTTTAGGGGCGCCTTGCATTTAAAAGTGTGCTTTTACCTGTGACTTGATTTTTTAAAGGCCACCCTTCTTTTAGGTGACCCAACTTGCACTTTTCCACTTTTTCTACTTTCTTCTTATGCTTAGGTTAACAAAGATTTTAATCTTTCTTGTGTCCATGGGGAAGGCTTGCCTTATGCTTTTGAAGTGCAAAGGAAAAGGAAAGTAAAGAGGAAGAGTTTTGCAAAGTGAATTCGGGACATGTACTGATTGAGGTGGTCCCAAGGCAAAGTGCAATGTTGTGTTCGTGGTCTCGATTCTTAAACAACATTTTTGTGATGTATATTCCAAGGCAAAGTTTCCTTTCAAATTCTCACGAGGACGTTCACAATACAAGCAGAGGAGAAATATTAACCCCATAACTTGTGCTATTTTTGGCAATTTTTGAGCTTTAATGTAATATTTTTTCTCACATGCACATTTAATTCTTCAATTTAAATCCACCAAAACAATGTATCATGCCATGCTTATTAGCTGATTAGCAATTATAAAACCATGGTCAAGAAATCCTTCCACATGAGATGGATGTGTTGGTTCTATTTCATTTCCTTTTAACTAAAAGACCTAGTTCAAAGGTCTAGAAGATCATGTGAAGCACTTTTAAGAACACTAAAAGAAAAGAGAAGGTTGAAGGTCATGTGAAGGATTCAGGTGGTGGGGTGATGTAACCACCTCTCACCCTTACCTCTGCAAGATTTCTTTCTTTCTTTCTCTCTCTTTTTAGCTCAATGTGACCTCTCACCTCCTCTTGTGCTTCAGCTTCCATGGATTGTGGTGAGGATGAGAGTGAAGATGCAGATCATTGCACAATTTTTTGTGAGACTTTGCTCTCGTATGATGGTTGAAAGCACTCTCTTTGGCAAATCTTGATGGACTCGGCATTGTAGATGCCCGTTTGAGGCTTGGTTTTCTGGAAAATTTTGGTGCATCCATTGGCCTTCTCATTTTTTATGATCCTGCCACCTGGGGTATCCACTCGAAGTAGTTCCAAGGATTTCATACGAAGTGCTCTAATTGAGTTTTGGAAGTTGGCACTATGCTTCATGTATATGTGAAATGTTTAATGTTAAGAAAGGTTGTACATTCTTCTTATCTGTGACCATTGTAATGCAAACAAGAAGAAGAAGAAGAAGAAGGCATATGCAAACACTGATCTGTGGCTAGCTACATAGAATTTCTAGCCATAAGAGTGAAGCTACAAGCTAAACACTAGTAATGCTCAAGAAGAAGAAGAAGAACATTGCATTACTATCCTACTATTGTCCACTAGACAATCCACACATGCAAATTCCCTCCTCATGGCTGCTCTGTAGACACGATGATCCACACATCGACCTTCATCCTCCTCTTCAAGCTTCAAACAGTGACATGTCCAAGAGTACACATATGACAAAGGATGCCTCTTTTGAAAATAATTTAAAGCCCAATGTTTCATTTCTAATGTGAAGCACCCTTTCTTGCACACTCCTATCACCTCACACTTGCCTTATGTAGGCTTAATTACCAATAGTGAAACCCACACATTCATACCTTTTTGGAAGCCAATTGGGAAGAGCACTTCATTCTCAAATCTGATGTGAGGGTCTTCAATGCTTTATCTTGTGATGGGGATTCAATCCATGGATCATGTGCTTCAGTGGTGGATGTTCTCATGGCTCCTCGTGAAAGATTGTAATATTTCTTGTGTCCATGGGGAAGGCTTGACTTATGCTTTCGAAGTATAAAATAAAAGGAAAGTAAAGAGGAAGAGTTTTGCAAAGTTAATTTGGGATGGGTATTGTCTAAGGTGGTCCTAAGGCAAAGTGCAATGTTGTCTTCCTGGTCTTGATTCTTCAACAACATGTTCATGATGTAAATTCTAAGGCAAAGCTTTCTTTTCTTCAATTTAAATCCAAAACAATATATCATGCTGTAATGTGCTCACCCCTCAAATTGCGGGACACGTCTTAGCAGTCCATCGAGAGATAAATCTAGATGATAACCAAGAAATATGTGCAAATAAAGGCACCAAAATGTGCTCAACATGGAAACATCCTTTGCAAATTAACACTTTGCTTTTGTACTCATTTGTAAAAAATCAAATATGAAGCAACGTAAAATGTGTAGTCCAAATGGCTCACATTTAAAAAAATGTTGAAAGGAAAAGGGAAGGTCAAACATCTTTTGTCTCATTCCAAAAATTAAAGGGTCTTTTAGACCTTAGCCAATATGTATGCAATTCAATTATATATATCAAGAAAAGAAAAGGAGGAGGCTTGTCGGGTGATTTGAGGAGGTGGGAGGTTGAGGTGGTTACAACCTCTCTCTTCCTTTATCTTCTCCTTTCACGCTTCATTTCCCTCTCTCCCTCATTTGGCACAACACTTGCCTTCTTGTTCTTGTATCTTTCTCTTATGCTTCATGCTCATTTTTATGGAGAGTGAGGAAGAAGAAGAGGGTGAGGATGGTTCAGGTTTCTCAATTTCTTGTGTGCCTTTTCTCTTGTGTGTTTTGAGAATGGAGTTCTTGGTGAGGAAGAAAGGTTTCTTGCAGGTTTTCATGGCCAGCAAATGTATTTGTAGCCTCTCTTGGCCAGTTTGTGGTTCTATTTGTGTCGTGGCAGGGTGCTCTTCATTTGGTGCACTGGTCGGGAAAGAGGCGTTTATGGAGCTTGTAAGGAAGAGGGGTTTTGAAGCCATGGCCCATGACAAGGTTTGATGAGAAGATAAAAAAGATGAAGTTTTAGAGATCTGTGGTGCTTTTGAAGGAGTTCTTTGGTCAATGAAGGCCATTTGTACCTACCCTCCATGACATTCTCCCCATCTCTCTTCACGACATACACAGTCGATTTTCCTCCAGTCATCTTTGCCCTCAATCAGTGGTGGGTAGACCAGCAGTGCACCTGCATATCCCTATCCATTTCCTTCTATCTCGTCATAGCACTCATTTAAGCCCCCCAATCTCCACTCATCAACAGCCCTGCTTAACGTCTGCCCTCCCTTCTATCATCCCCGTCTACCCAATCCTCGCCAGTCACTTCTACTCCGCCTCCTCGTTTCTCCATTGCCCTGTTCCTTTCCCTCGGCTGCCACCATATTTGACTCTGTTCGTGAGCCTGCAGTATGTCTACCCTTCTTGCCTCCTGCCTGATGATGGCCACGCCCCACTAACTTTGTATTATCCTTCCTCTGCACAACTTCCTCTACACAACCCTCGTCCCACACAACAACTGCGCCCCTTCACCATATGGCTCCAGCTTCACCAATCTTCCATGAGACGACTCTTGCAGTCCTCCACGAGACAGAAAAATTTGCGAATGAATGTCAATGCTTTGACACAATACACATGGCCTTCTTATCCTCAACTATAACAGAAAAAGCAAAACATCATATTGAAAAAAAATAATTTAATAAAACACTCCTTCCTTATAAAACCTTGTTCATATGCTTGACTTCAACCCTCCTTGTATGCTCTTTCCTCATTATCAAGGATTCCCATGCTTCTCAAGACACAAATTTAGGTATTTTTGTTTTTTTTTAAATTTCCATTTAAGTTTTGTTCTTGATAAAGCCTACCTTTCTTTTCCTTTCTTACATCAACTAGGTGGAGAGCTCCAATTTAATATCATTAGTGAGGGTGTGCTTCATTGTCATATCTTTTTCGGGTTCTATTATTTTTGTGCTTCTTCATAGTGCGGTTTTCTCCCGGTTTTCTTTCCCCCTATATTGAGTGATGCTCATTCTTGTGTTCAAGTTGTTGAAAAGCCCATCTTTTGTGTGTCATGATGTGATTTTTATTTGGTGTACTTTAGAACCTAGGCTCAATGTCCTAGTTGTGTATTTCTATTTTGTGTGTTATTCCCCTCCTTATCCAATGGCAATTCAAAGATCCAAGAAGCAAAATGAATATTAAAGATGAAGATTTTTGCAAGTGTTGATCGTGGTTCTTCTTCAAATTTGTTCGCGGGGACACTTCACACTTAAGCGTGGGAGAAATGATAACCAAGAAATATGTGCAAATAAAGGCACCAAAATGTGCTCAACATGGAAACATCCTTTGCAAATTAACACTTTGCTTTTGTACTCATTTGTAAAAAATCAAATATGAAGCAATGTAAAATGTGTAGTCCAAAAGGCTCACATTTAAAAATTTGTTGAAAGGAAAAGGGAAGGTCAAACACCTTTTGTCTCATTCCAAAAATTAAAGGGTCTTTTAGACCTTAGCCAAGATGTATGCAATTCAATTATATATATCAAGAAAAGAAAAGGAGGAGGCTTGTCGGGTGATTTGAGGAGGTGGGAGGTTGAGGTGGTCACAACCTCTCTCTTCCTTTATCTTCTCCTTTCACGCTTCATTTCCCTCTCTCCCTCATTTGGCACTACACTTGCCTTCTTGTTCTTGTCTCTTTCTCTTATGCTTCATGCTCATTTTTATGGAGAGTAAGGAAGAAGAAGAGGGTGGGAATGGTTCAGGTTTCTCAATTTCTTGTGTGCCTTTTCTCTTGTGTGTTTTGAGAACGGAGTTCTTCGTGAGGAAGAAAGGTTTCTTGCAAGTTTTCATGGCCAGCAAATGTATTTGCAGCCTCTCTTGGCCAGTTCGTGGTTCTATTTGTGCCATGGCAGGGTGCTCTTCACTAGAAGATGTCGCCCGACACTCCCAAGGAATGACACGAGGTTTTCCAACTAGGGTCTCTCGAGTCTGCCTCACAAAGGAACTTATCTGGCCGCTCCCACTAGGATCAACCTGAAGTCCGGGTTCCTAGTAGTTGGGTCTTCTTAACAGCCTTCTAGCATTGGTCTACAACTGCTCCAGTTCGTGCAAATACAACTGGACCAAAGCAGACTCATACCGTACTTGGTTCAAATGGAAAATGAGAGCTAGTTGTGACACTATCCTTTTGACACAAGATCTTATCTACCCTAACCACACCATATACTATTACCCTATCCTCATCTCCTTGTGATCCTTGGATTTGAAGGGTGCTCGATGTTAAGACCAACGAAGAGTGTAAGGAGTAGGATGTGTGATGAAGCAATAGAGCCCGTGTATGATAGCCCCAAAGTGAAGAAACATGGGAGCATGGTAGGAGGTAGCACATGTGAATGACACCATACTCAGTAAAAGATAGGTTTTCCTTGTTGTGCTTGCAATATGTTTTAATATCTTAGTAAGAAATACATTGTTGTTCTTGGTAAATTAGTTATGCATGCACTAGAACCCCTCAAGTTCTAAATACTATATGTGGGGGGGAAATACATGGGGGAGGGAGTATCAAGAGTCACATGTATGCTTATATATGTTGCATTCATTCGGATGGTGGCAATGCAATCTATCAATGGCTTTCTTCATCGTCTCAACTCTTCTTTCTCTCAGTTATCTTTGTATACTATATTCTGATTACATGTGCCTCTTCGTATTTCTCCCCATATACTTCCCCCCCACATACAAACACCTAATGTTAGTTCATAGCTTGGTAGGAAGATTCCAACAATAATATCCTAGGGGAGTTTTCACAAGGAGCATTCTATCCCATGATGGAGTCGAATCCAACTATTACATGATGAGTTATATGAATTTATGAGAAATTTAGTATCAATTAATGACATTATACAAAATAGATGTGAATATTAGATAATAGAAATGAAATCTAGCCAATGTAGTTCCATAATAGGACTAGTAGAATTCCTACTTTTCCTTATGCTAGCAAATTATACCATTTCAAATGAATGATAAGAAGGAATTTAAGTGGAGTTTAAATTGAGATACTTTACGAGAGCCAAGTCCAAGGAGTTCTAGATTCACAACATTAAGTTAAGTGGATATTGAGTTACTTTAAAGATAAAATATAAGTTAACTTTAACAAGTTTCAACCTAAGAAAAGAGGGATGGTTAACTCCATCTCGACTAGACAGAGATAGCTTTGATGTGGCCTATAAGCTTTCCTATTCAATAGTTGAAAATGTGGATTTCAATAATCTAAGAGTTAGGATTAAGTAACTAGACCAATTAAGAGATAAAGGAACCACACATGCATAAGGGACTTCCTTCCTTAGACCCACATGATAGAACGACTCTCGGTAGCCTTCAAAATCACAAAGGTTAAACACTAAGCTTCTTAAAGAGGACTCATGACTCAAAAGGACCTTAATGGGAAAAGTCTCTCCATAGGGATCAAACATTAAGGCTCACTTCAGCTCTCCTACACCTCGAGGATTGGCCTTGAGATGCGCCATTCAAATATAAACCATGTACGATACATAATCCTCTCTTTTCATCAATTGTTCTAAGAGATAAAAGATAATTCTCACTGAGTAAGCCCCTCAAAGGAAACGAATCACTAACCCTACATCTTGGGATACTTCACCCTCAGCATGGGTCAATGTTTATAAAATAGGTGCTATACATCCAGGATGATACCATGTGTTGAATGCAATGTAACTGTGAATAATTTATAGTGCTCAATCATTTTTATTCATTTAAAAGAGCATTGTGATAGTGTGAAACCATTTCTTTTCATGTATTCATTCTAAGCGTAATTGATGCATTGTATAGGGTGAGGACCACACCGAGAGCATGCTCGTGCTAGTGAACCCTTTGATTCTCAAAGCACACGTATCCTATATGCAAAATGCATCCTAAAAATCAGATTCAGTATGTAATCAGCACTTATTACTCCCTACTCTCCCTACCATTTAGGATTGTGCATTTGGTAGTAGGTTTAGAGGGCATTTTGATGTATTTTTATTCATAAAGAGCGATAAATACTCACTTTAACATAAAGATAGAGCTAAACTGAGGCTAAAAGTCATTTTTCAGCCCTACCATATATCCACAGACACATATATTATTTTTTTCCATTTTAAAAGCATGAAAAATGTATTTTTTATTTTTTTTCTATTTTCTCTATTTATTTATCAATAAATAATGATATTTTTTATTTTTCGATGTGACTTGATTAGAGTTGCTGAGAATTATTTTTATCCCATGAGAACACCATTGATACATCAAAATCCCTCAAAATTCATGATTTATCCTAAAATCGCAATTTTGTGGGTTTTGTGTGTTTATGGAAAAATCAATAAACAATTGATTCTTGTTCATTTTCTTAATGTTTCTTATAAAATATATTATTGAAAATCAAGAGTAATCATTTTTAACCACTTGCAATCAAGATCTATCATAAAACTATAAAAGTTATCACTTACTCATAAAACCACACATAGCTTGTTTTTGGAAGTTCGTCGATGCTCGTTAATAGCCACTAATGCTCCTCCAAATATAAATCTATGCTCCATTGTGTCTCAGTATCATCTCCCAATCGAAATCTCTCAAATTAGCTCACTGTCTTCTCTCATAGATTGAACCATAGAAATATACATCAAGAGGAGAGAGGAGAGAGGAGAGAGAAATACAAAATTCTGAGATCTCCATCCGAGGAGCATCCGAGCAGCCATTTTATGTGTGAAAGATGGCAATGAAGAGTGAAAAAATCAACAAATCCATGGAGATGATTAAATTGATAGCTTGTTTGTTGTCTCTCCACACTCCTCTCCCACAAATTGTCGTGATATAGGAGGACATCGTTTTGTTGATCGCTGCCATAAAAAAAGTCCCCCCCTCCCTCCCATTTGAGATAAATTTTGTTTTAAATTTGGGCCCCTTCCAAAACCAAAAGGCCATGCTCACTTTAAATTTGGCCATTATTTGGCCTTCTAGGTGCCCGGCTTTAGTTTCTTCCCCGTCTAGCGAGACTGATTTGAGATCTGGAATAATCTGATAGAAATCCAAAGCGAGTTGCTAACCAACTACTCCAACACAGACTAGCTGAAAAGAATCATCAAAGAAGTCATCCTAGGTGGTGGCCTGAACTACCTACCCAACTTAGGACAAGTGGACCAGGAACTCTTACTAGGCGAGGACTCCTATAGCTTGATCAGCATATATTTTCATTTTATGGTATTTTTCCTTCCAATTTCCATACTCAGGCATGTAAAAATGAGAGAGCTGAGCATTGTGACCCAAGGAGAATAGAGCATAGGCCTCAGGTCACAAACTTAGTACCCAAGAACCTACCAAGCCCTCACAAGGTGATACTTAACTTTTGCTCACTTTTATTTTCACTCCAACCTTCCTTAGTATCTTTTTTTCCAGCTAGATACTACCCCTAGGAAGACAAGGCATTTGACTTGTCCCCCCCGAGCCCTCCTCAAGGAACTTACTAGGTCCTCATGAGGCGATGATCAATTGCTCTTAAGATTTTACTTCTTTTTCTTTTCTATTTGAGGGATTAGAATCCCTTTTTATACACCTATGTATTTTTATATTTCAAGTATATTCAAAAATTTCTCTTCTTTTTATTCTGACTGGCTTCTCTATAATTGACTCACTACTAACAAAGGCTCCTAGAAACAACTGCCTAGTAGGCTAGCAGAATAGGGTCACTAGGACTACCTTCTAAAATAGTTCTTAGAGTGCTCGACAATGTCTTCACAGGAGGTAGACAACTGCTTGGACTTCCCTCAGACACACCTAACCTAACCTTGGGACTTCATGCCTTGATTGTTGGTCCCCAACAAACAAAAAATTTTCCACAAGTACATAAACACATATAGCACAGAGAGAAAGTACTCGTAAAGAAAAAATATCACCTGGACTTTTCCACAGGAAGCTTCTACGCAACAAGAGGCTCCCCCCTCGTAGTAGAGCTACTAGAAGAGGACTGTATTGGTCCACTCAATATCTATGAATGTGGATCCATAGTTTCTATGACAACCTTTTCTTTTACATCATCTGCAACAACCTATTTTTTAACAACATATCAATTTCTTATCTCATCAAATACAACATGTCTAGTCCATCATATATTGCAAAATGTAGTTGGATTATAACCCTTGTAAGCCTTTTGCTCAAGGAAATAGGAAAAAAAAAACCTTTTAGTCTTTGGATGTAACTTCTTTCTTAGCTCATGAGCCACATGCACATATGCAATATTGCATCCAAACACTTTAATATGCGATAAATCTAGTTTCTTACTAGTAAACTTCTCATTTGGTATCACGTCATGCACTACAACAATGGAAATCCTATTTATAACATATACAATTTTGGAGATATCTTCAACCTTGCCTCATTTTAATAATGATGTGGCATATTCTTTTCAGCCATCAAGACTCATGTGATTTCTACTATGTGTGTGTTCTTCCTTTCAGCAACATTGTTTGGTTATGCAGTATATCTACATGTAAAATACCTCTAAATTTTATGTTATTTCAAAAAGTTATTGAATTCATTAGAATGCTCCCCCCATTTGATCTCACATACTTAATCTACACACCTATTTGTTTCGCAAACCTGATTCTTGAAATCATAAATGTGAGAGAATACATTACTTTTCTCCTTCATTAAATATAGCCATACCTTCATTGTATGATCTCATCAATAAGTTTGTTTACACCTAGGTTATTAAGGAAACATTTGTGATTAGTCCAATAAGAGTGTATGTGTTGCGAGGGACCTAGGTAAGTGTGCCTATGAGATGGGGAGAGTGTGTGTTGTGAGGGACCTAGGTAAGTCTGCCTATGAGATGGGGAGAGTGTATGTGTTGTGAGGGACCTAGGTGTGAAGAAAATTTGATTTAAATGACCTAAGGTGCAAATGATTTTAGGTGTGAAGGGTCTTTCTTACCTAGGTGCACAGGAAATAGGTGTGAAGGAACTTTATAACCTAGTTGTGAGAAATGAAATAGGTGCAAATGAACTTAATGACCAAAGTGTAAATGAACTTAATGTTGTAGATGCGACTAAACTTTGTGATCTAGGTGTGAGGAAACTAAGATATGAATGAACTTAATAACCTAGGTGTAAACAAACTTATTGTAATCTCCTTTTTCCAAGAAGTTTTTAATCTACTTATTTGTAAAATCATTGGCAGAATAAGTTTGTTTGCATGAATGAACTACCCTTAATTAACGAAGTTTCACATTCATTGGCAGAAACATAAAGAGAAACAAACCCACACAAATATGTGTGATAGATATAGTCAGATCTCTAGAAGGCGAGAATAATCGTGAACCAGTAGTCGGACATGTTGAGCCACTATTAGTGGTGGGGGTACCATTTCGACTACATAGAATAAAACATACACACACATAAACCAAGAAGAATAGGAAATTTCTATAAAAACATAGACCATCTTTAACGTTCCGCCGTAACGTTCTGTTGTGGGGCATAGACCCCCCCTTATTAACATGATAAATTCAAAAAAAAAAATTAATCCTCCCCCCTGTCGTCGCTGACAGGTGGCGAGGGGGGAGAGAAGGGAAAGAGGAAGTCGACGTGGTGAGGGTAAGGAAGATGACAACGGCAGTCGACATGGATGGGAGGCAGATGAGGTTAACGATGATGTCGAGGCGAGAGGAAGGAAAGCTAGCGAAGACGATGTCAAGGATGGAGAGGGAGAGGCTATGGGCCTACTATCCCTCCATAGTGCCATGCAATCGACAGGTGGTGGGTGGGGGAGACCACCACTCCACGTCCCCCCCTCCTTAAGCGGCTAGGCGAGGCAACCCTATTCTTCCCCCCCACCCCCCCCCCCCCCCCCCCCCCCCCCCCCCCCCCCGAGCAAAGGAGGGATTTACCACCTCTTGCCCCCTTGCCCCCTTGGCTGAGAGAGAGAGAGAGAGAGAGAGAGAGAGAGAGAGAGAGAGAGAGAGAGAGAGAGAGAGAGAGAGAGAGAGAGAGAGAGAGAGAGAGAGAGAGAGAGAGAGAGAGAGAGAGAGAGAGAGAGAGAGAGAGAGAGAGAGAGAGAGAGAGAGGGTGTGACAGAGAGGAAGAGAGAGGGAAAGGAAGGGACAGGTGAGGAGACAGAAAAGAAGAGAGAGGAAGAGAAAGGGAGAGAAGGAAGAGAGGTGAGAAGAGAGAGAAGAAGAAGAAGAAGAAGGAGAGAGAGAGAGAGAGAGGAAGAGAGAGGGAGAGAGAGGGAGAGGTGAGAAGAGAGAGGGAGAGAAAGGGAGAGGTGAGAAGAGAGAGAGAGAGGGAGAGAAAGAGAGAACGGAGAAGAAGAACAAGAAGAGGAAGAGGGAGAGAGAGAGTGTGTGTGATAGAGAGGGAGAGAGACCCCCCCAGAAGGGTCTCCTCCCTTCCCCCTCCTAAGAGGGTGGCCACACGCATTTATCTATTCCCCATACCTTTCTCGCAAGATTGTCATCCACCCCAAAGCCTAGTTCTCTCCCCAATTGGCCCCACTAATCGAGCACAAGGTGCGAAAGTCTTGTGCGGCTCGTGCCTAAGGGAGAAGAAGACCGAGATGGCCCCCAAGCGGAGGACATCACACGCAAATGGAAATCCTGCAACGAAGGCATTGGGCGAGTACATCACTGCCCATCCAGCAATGGCACTGGTTGTAAGTAATGTATTTTGAAATTGATAAATGCTTGCTTTGATTCACACATGAGATGCAGTGGACCCGAGTTATGCCATACAAGAATAGGACCTTAAAAAGAATAAACTACATCACAAGTATTCGAAAGACAGAATTCCCAAATGCGTGTATCAAGAGAAGACCATTGTATTTAGATGCTATATGATGAATTCATAAATATATAAGACTCAAGAATTGTCAACTTCCCATCCTCGCAATAGTAGGTGCATTTTCCATCACTTCGAAGGTATATGTTGCAACTCGCATGTCTAATAGATTGCATGGTAAGCAACTTATTCTAGAAGAGAATCATTTTTGAAGCTCTAGACCCTTGCCAAACTCTTGCTAATAGCTCATGCCGTTAGATTGGGAATCTTAATGTTGTGCTTAACTAGTACAAACAATGATAATAAGAATTAAAGATTAAGATGCCTTGGGATCCACCCGATAACCACTACATTTATCAATCCAAATTTGGGGATTGGGCTAGATACAGACAACTCTGGGCCTCAAAGGCAAGTAGAGAGCTCAAAGGGTTAGGGAAGCCCAAGGCAATGGAAAGACCGATGCTTTGTACTTGCTGAGAAGAGGGTTAGGTTATCGATCAATATAATCGCTCAACAGAATTTACATTCTTGCATAGTTGTATAAGACCTTGGCATGTGTCTTAGCCAAAGTTGTATAATCCCAAGGGGGAGAGCAAATAAGCGATGGAAAGGTTATCACGACTATTCCTGCAATGTTTGGAAAAGGATACCATTGTTTTGTTGATTGATCAAATAATGTCCTAAATGCTTTTGCATTAAATTGATTGTTGGATGTGATTTGGGTGATTATTCCAAGTGCTTGTGCTTGATGGTAAATGCATGGCAAGGGTCAATGATGACAAGTTGCCATGGGGAATAAAGGAATGCTTTCTTGGATGATGATATTAGGTTGATTGCCTTGATTGTGCTTGATTCTTAATTGGATTAATTAAGGAAGGATATTTTGCGCGGGTGGATCATCTCCAAGGACATGCTGTGTTTCAACCTGAGAGGGCACAACTCGATTCACGGGCCGAAGGTCGAGTGGTGAAAAGGCCAACCACAGAAGTTGTCTCACTCCTAGGTTGCTTGGGGTCAGTGGAGCTCTGGACACCCCTTGCCTAGTCCGGAATGGAGTTGTAGACTGCCGTGAGCCTAACGTCTAGGGCATTGGAAGATTCTATTCTAGATAATGGATAGAAATTGTGGTGCCATGTGATTTGGGCCAGTTATTTCTGCAGGGCAGAAGGGGTACTTCTATTGGACAGAAGGGGATATATAATTCTTCTATATGGGCAGGAGACAAAGGTTAACTTGAGAAAAGTTAAGGAATTTGTTTGAACTTGTTTGTCAAAGGACTACTTGCTATGTAGTTGTTTCTATGTTGTAAATTACGCAAACGAACCATGTTCCCTAAAAGGCTTAATTAATGAAGCTGATTTTAGATGTCACATATAATTGTGGTAGGACCTAATTAGAAAACTAAAGCTATCAAGGGAAGCGGGTGGGTAGAACCCCGGCGGGTATGTCCTATGGCGGCAGGGTGGTCCCAGAGAACTGGGAGGCTTCTCATAAGGTTTTACCGTCGTTTGACCTTAGGCATTACTAGGTTAGAACTCGATTCATGCCGTTTTAGGGGACCGAAATGGGACTATGCCCTATGCGCAGAGAGGTTGAGCGGCGCATCCCTCACGTTTCCCATTCTCTTTGAACCAAGTGCGGTATGGATTTGTTTCGGATTGGGTATCTTTGTGTAAAGCAGGATATCCAGAATCCAATGTTAGGATGCTTTCAGGAGACCTTGTCCACTAGGAACCCAAATTTTAGGTCGATCCTAGTGGGTTCGGTCGCAAACGTTTCATTGCGAGGCAGACTCGGGAAACCTTAGGCCGCAAACCCCGGAACATTCCATGGGAGTGCCGCGGGTGGCGATGCTTAGATTCGTTTCTTGATGGACCGCTAAAATGTGCTTGGTTAGCTGATAGGTGGACATGTTTACAGTTGGTATCAAAGTGAAACTTGGTAATAATATGGGATTGATTTATGTATGGGTCGTAGACATATCTTAAACAGAATAAGCTATATGGTATGGCTTGATTGTTAGGCACCTTCGGTACCCACGAATGCTAACATGCAAGAGAAGAAATTCCTTCTCAAGCAAATTAAGAAACTCGAGTTTGATGGAGAAGGGATAGACATTGCAGCAGAGGCAGAGATATGGATTGAGTTGATAGATGAGTATTTCTCTGCTTCAAGAACTGCCTTTATCAATCAAGCAATGATAGCCAAACTTAAGTTGGCCAGGCTCGGATATGGTGGAAGTAATGATGAGAAGATCAATGTGTTTCTGAAGCCATTGCCACTTGGGCTCAGCTAAAAGATACTGTATGCAGACAATACCTTTCGCCAACCTACCAGACTTTGAGGATGAATGAATTCTTCAAGCTCAAGAAGCTGGAATTAACCTTGGAAGCCTACTACTCGAAGTTTGTAACCCTACTAAAATATGCACTACCTATGGATATTGCACAACAAGTATCCAAGTTTTGCCATGGCCTGAACACTCCTCTGAACCACCGTCTTGATGTAACGCATCCAATAGACTTGTGAGATGCATTACTTCGAGAAAACCCAATCATTCAAGAACTTAAACTGGGCAATTGTGACAAAGATGATTCCTAAGATCAGGGCAAGAGATGCCACACGTGCAGAGAGATAGGGTACATCTGTAGGAGATGTCCCTATCGTCAATGCTTCCATTGCAATGAGCTAGGACACATCCAAGCACACTGCCCTGACTTAAGTTCAGACGATATTGAGCCTCCAAGAAAACGAAGCTACATAGGTACAGTCTATGGATATATAGAGGAATCATATGAAGACAAAGACCTAGAACCCACTACACCTTATCAGGATGACTAGAAATCCTGGAAATTTTATCTACATGAAATACAACTTGTATTGGGATAAACTTTACTCTTGTAACTACAGTTAACCTAAGTAATATGAGTTGCATCTATTTTGAGTCTAGAACTGTTAATCGTCAGACGAACAAGGTGGTAATATTAACCGTCAGACGAACAAGGTGGAAAATATGGAAAATCCAAAGTAGAAGACAAAGGCCAAGGCAAAAGTGAAACGGAAGACGAAGGCGCGCCAATAAAAATATGGAAACACAAGAAGTGCAGAAAAGGCCTAAGTAAAGGAAAAAGGCGCACAATAAAAGTGCAAGTCAATACTTGTATAAAAGAGCGCAAGCACATCATGGTTTAATTTAAAGAGCACCGGGCTCTCACCCGTGCAATTCGTAAAGGTAGATGGGCGGTAGGAAGGAAGCTAGGAAGATAGAAGGACAATGGGAAAAAGGGCCTAGGCCATGGCCGGCCATGTAAAAAAGGGGATAAGGAGATGACCGCCCAAAAGGTATTTAGGGTTTTGTATATAAAGTTGAAAAGTGAATGAGAAGCTCATTCTTGTGTGTGGCCAAAAGGAGCTCTCTTCTTCTTCTTCTTCTTCTTCTTCTTCTTCTTCTTCTTCTTGCTTGCTTGAGCTTGTGCTTGAGAGAGGGAGTGTGAGAGTGTGAGGGAGTCAGTGTGTGAGGGTGAGGGACCGTGGTGGAGAAGCTCTCCATCTTCTCCTCTCTTTTTCTCTTCTCTTGTCTTCTCTTCTCTTCTCTTGCTCGCGGCGATGGAGCTTGGAGCATGGAGCTTGAGGATGGAGCTTTCTTGAAGCTTGCACTTGGATCGTGGAGCTACCGGAGTGTGCGGGAGAGGAGGTAACTCGATCGGCATGGAGGTAAGCTCACTACACTCGTAGATATGGATGGCACATCGGCTATGTGAGAGGTAGCCATGAGTGCTCGGATTGGAACACTTGAAACAATAAGCGGTCCTTGGGTCTTGGCGGTTGAGCGAAAGCTCCCACATTTTGGTTCCATTGCCAAGACCAACGGATTCAAGCCTTGAGCACTTGCGCGCTTCGAATCGAGCATCGAAGTAAGGGTTTTCCCCGAATGGGTGCTTGAGGTAGATAGGTAGGAAGCGAGGGAGTTTGAAGAGGTATTCGATCTCCTTAGTAAGTAGGTTTTTGTTGTTTTGGACTTGGGAAAGTATGATGGAGTAGTGTAGGTATTTGCCTTATAATTTTTTCTTGCATTTAGAAAGGATAGGAGCAAAATATTAGAGCAAACAGTAGGGTTTTTTGTTGTTGTATAATAGACTGAAACATGAAAAGAAGGGCAAAAAATGAAAATTTGGATCAAATGTTGGTAAGAAAAGCAAGATTAAGGTGAGTGCAGGCCTGGGCAGGGTGATAAGGGGCCAAGAGGGGCAAGAAAGGCCACATTGTGCATTGCAGGGTTTCAGGAGAGCAGGAGAGAGGGATAAAGCTTCATCGCATAGATCCACTTTGATTTGGCCATCCAGGAGTTATTTGCCTAGCCCAGGTAATTCCACACCTTCCCCTACATGAGTAGGTTGGATCTGAAGGTGCTCAGTAGTAGGTAGGAAGCCCTTGATCATTCGGCGTGACGAGTTTTGTGAAGTCCGATAAAAATCCCACCGTGTTTAGCCCGTCTAAGTGACGGTGATTTTGGCCCGAGTCCCAGAATCGGCCCTCGAACCACTCGACCATTCGGCCCTCGGACCGCTCAGCCTCGACCCTTTACTGCTCAGACCATCGACTCGGACCACTCGACTCGGACGTATCGAAATTCGGCCCTCGGGCCACTCAACTTGGACACCCACAGCTCGACTCGTTCGAATCGACCATTTAGACCAACTTTGAAATTCGGCCATTGGCCCGTCGGATTCAGCCCAATTACATTCGGCCCTCGGATGGGCTGAAGTGCGCATTTGGCCCCTGCAATTCGGACAAGTTGGGCCGAGTGTGGGCTTCCCCAAATTTTCCAGAAATTTGACCAGACCCAGCTAGAGCTCAGCTGTACAACCTATTGCGAGTCCTTCTGATGCTCAAAACTCGATTCTGGCATAAGGAGTAGGAAAAATCATAAGGCGCAACCGCTTAGCAGCTTGCATAGGCTGTCATGAGACTTAGAGTCCTAGAGACAATCCGCTGAGCCATAAACCCCCCGGACCCCCATAGAGGGGGCTCTGCCCCCTTTGCACCTCCCCCAAGTAGGTTGGAGAGAAAACGCGTGCCGTGACAAGTCCTCCAAATTAGACCCTAGTGTAGTAATGGCTCTACACAAGCATGGATTCTCACTTGCAAAAGAGCAACCAAAAGCCCATACCCGAATAAAGACAAACATATACCCTCGAACCTCAATGGGCCAATCTAGCCAACAAGGGCAAAAAGACCACACTACAAAAACATGTACGTGTTGCATTTGGACTGCATCTGGTCAAAGCGGAAAGCAACAACATCAAGCTACAACAGCGAGGATGACTAGATATGATAGTCCTAACGATAGATGCACCTGAACAGCACTGCACAGGCGATCCAAGACATCAGTGGGGAATCCACATCTGGTCGTGCAGTTGGGGACTCAAGGGCATTAGCCAAACGGCTTAAATTTGCAAGCCAAGATGCGGAAGATGAAGACATAGTACCACCTTCTTATCTTAGGGTCAAACTCACCGCGAAAAAAGAGCACACTATCGATGCTTTGATTGATGAAGGAGCATATTTTAATATCTTGACCTATGAAGCATGGAACCTACTAGGCCAACTAGAGCTGACTCTGACTAATGCAACTCTTAGTCCTTACGGGGGACACCCACAAGCACTCATAGGGAAGTGCAAAATCCTTGCAACAATTAAAACTAAAAGCTTGCCTATCCTATTTCATGTTCCTCCAAATAGTGCTAATTACGGGAAGGAAACCCTCCTAGGAAGACCCTTCAAAAGGACGACCAAGTGTGAGGCCGACTATGTAGCACAAAGGATACACTTGACACTATCAGGTGTGAGGATAGTCACAATCTTTAGCAAGAGTGACCTTATCAAACCTCAGGGGAAAGGCAAGGAAGGTGCTGACATGACATGCAAGCCTAGTAACGAGAGCAGGGAGCTATTGAAAGAGTTGCTACAAGTGCATGTTGAACAACAAGAACCAGTGAGTGAGGCCATGCTTGAAACAAGGAGATCGGGAACCAATGCCAAGGACATGCTTTGGACTTACAAATATCGTAAAAGACCCCAAAAGAAGCCCAAGCCTTATAGATGAAGGCATCAATGGAGGGTCGGCACAATGCCACGATGGATATCCAAAGCGTTACTATGTGCTCAAGGGTATTACACAGGTAATCGATGGATTTGGGTGCAAAAACCCCCTGCTAAAGCTCCTTTGTCAATTGAAGACCAGATTGTATCGAGAACAAAGAAGCGTAGGAGGAGATCTAAATGAAAAACCAAGTCTTGAGTCAACAATAGTGGAGTGATCGAGCCCCTCATGGTCGAAATCAAGAAACCAAATGGGACCAATCGGAGGGTAGATCCTCAGCATAGCGTGCTTGACAAGCAGATATCAGATGTAATAATTGAGGATACGCAAAAGCCACTAGTTCCCAAGGAGCCTTTGATTTCCCAAGAGGATAACATGCATCATAGGCACAACATTGCTCATATGGCAAGGTTAAATGCTTAGCAAAGCAAATATCAAAACTATCTAACAGCTACGAGCAAATCTTCCAACCAGTGTCAAAGCCACTTAGGAGTCCCAAGTCTCCTACACCCTCTTCCCCTAAACGGACATAGAAAGCACAACAATCGTCAAATGCAGCTACTCAATCCCAATCTCTGCCTACATTTGAGCTTCCAAATGTCCAAGAGGCGCGACATGACACCACCCTTAGCTCTTAGCCTAAGGATACGCCTATGCAATCCACCGTGGTTAGCTCGGCTTCGATCTACACAAGTGAATGCTCTAAGGGCAACAAAAGACATGACCACTTCCAATCAACCTAATGACTTAACACCGCAATCCACCAATAGTAGCAAGTCCACTGAACTAGCTGCTACTACTTCCAATCGGGGATCACAGCAGTCATAACTCTTGGCCATGACAATGCCCCTTGCGGAACGTATCCTTAGTAGTTCACCTGTGAAGGAGGTGCCGCAACCAGCATCCTTGACAACTCTTGAACTTCCCAAGCAGCTAAAGCCTAGGCTTGAGGAGAAACCTCTCAAAGATGTGGCTGAGGAGATGGTGCATCTGACCAATCAACCTAGCAAGGCTGTCCAGCAGGTCGCAACTATGTCCCATGAGGACACACCAAAGAAAGGGAAAGCTGAGGCCCAACCAAGCACATCAACGGCGGCTAACCTAGTCTAGGGTCCTGAGTCATTAAGAGATGCACCTTCACTGACCAAAAAAAAAGGAGAAAACAACGAAAAAAACAGTAGTTACGTGGTTGTGGACCCTAAGAATGTTGAGACCAAGAGCACTGAAGAGCTGAGAAATAAAGCATTGAGTCCATCCACCAATGAACCCATCGATGTATCTCCTAATAGCGGTGAAACCTCGGACACATTCGTGTGTTCTGAAAGATCAAAGCAGCCATTACCATCAACGGTTGCTTGCAACACTCAATCCACCGACAATGGAACTTGTATTGACCAATCAAGAGTGGATACAACACTATCACAACAGGGTGACAAATTTATACTAGTCACATCCAAGGAGAACCATGATGCAATAACAAAGCCTCAAGAGAAACATGGAAACCCCGAGAGCATAAGCAATCGTAGAGTTTACCAATCTTGCTCATTTAGGCCTGAACCCCCAACTATGCTAAAGCCTAGGGAAACTCCTGGAACCTTGCATGAGATAGCAATCGAGCAAGCCCTCATTAAACATAGAAGTGTCACAGAATGCTTAACTGAGTTGGATGCTAAGCTCAAAGTGTTCGCACGTGTCTACGTCCTTGCAGACATGGGCACATTCCCTAGGGAGCAGCTTGAAGAATATTTGCCATTTCCCCTATCCTGGGAAGAGCAAGAACATCTTGACGAGCACTATGACAGGCTCCTACATGAAGGCATGCGACTCACCTCTGATGAGGAAGCCGACGAGCTACGCTTAACTGTAACATTCAATGATATGCTCTGCTAACCAAATCTCTTAGAGATAGAGCAACTAAAGCAACAATCAGAGAGTCTAAGTCAATTTGAAAAATGTTGGTTTGAAAACCGCGTTGCAATGGCTGAACTAGGAGCTGTAATATCTCCGCACAATAAAAGTTAGTTGTTGGTTCGAAAGTTAGCTAGTCAACTAATAAGTTAGTAAGATTACTAACTAAAGATGAACTAAGGTAAAAACTAACTAATATTAATTATTAATAATTTTTATTTAATTTAAAATATTTCATTTAGAAAAATCGAGAGTCATAAATCCGATATTTTTCTCGGATTGAAAAGGACCGTAGCCACCTTTCACGTAAATTACAACGTGAACAAGACTTATGAGTTATATTAATTACTAGGTTAATGTGTATAGTTTGGATGGTCCAAAAATATTAGATTTTGGGCAAAACTAGTATATTTTAGATACTTTAGATATTATCCAAAAAAAGATATGGAGATTTTTAAAATTGGATGTCATTTAAAAGAAAAGACAAGTGATATTTTAGTTAGTTTGGAGATTTTATAAAAAGAAAAAAATAAAGAGAGGATTTGCGAAATCGCGCGCGCCACGATCGCAGTGCACAGGCAGTGGACAACACTTTGAACAGAGAAAAGAAGAAGGAGTGAACTAAAAGCTTTCTAATCAAGTGTCTTGGGGTTTTACCCCCTTTCAGAGCCAATGGAACCATCAGATTAATGATCTGAGCATCAGATCACTGATCTTTCCAAGATCCCCCTCCACAAAGAGCTCCACTTCTCAACCACAAGCTCTCTTCTCTAAATCACTATAAATATGAGGCATGGGAGAGGCATAAAAAAGCATAAGGAGACCCCGAGAGGCTGCGAGAGAGAGGTAGAGAGAAGGATAACCCTCCAAGAGATTGTGAGGAAAAGCTTGAAAAAGAGCTTGAGAGAGAGAGAGAGAGAGAAGAGTCACCCCGAGAGGCTGCAAGGAAGAGAATTAGCTCAATTCCCTCTATCTCGATCCTTGACTTAACCATATTCTCTTACGATCTCCCATCTTGAATCTATTTCACCTTCTTAATCTCTTGAGTCTACCTGCGGACGATGGCCTCCAAGCGAAGAATGTCGCGTGTGGATGACAATCCTACAACCAACAACAAGGCTTCGGGCAAAGGCATCACTGTCAATCCAACTGCGGTTCCGGTCGTAAGTAATGTATTTTCAAATTGATAGATGCCTTCTTTGATTCTCGTATGAGATACGTTAGGCCCCATACTATTGAACGAGTATAGGTCATGGGAAAGGATAAATTTCATCTCGCCTACTTGGAAGATGGAGTTTGTGAAGTGCATATATCAAGGGAAGATAACTGCACCTAGATGCATATGGATTATTTGTTGGTAGAGCATTTACAAGGAAGAATTAGCCAAGGATTATGAATGGTATAGTCGTCAAAAGAATAACATTAACATATTGGGCATACAAGTGCTAGATTAAAGTATAGTCAAGGGTTATAAATAGCATAATTGCTAAAAGAATACAACATTGAGAATCATGAATAGAGAGTATTAGTTTAAAGTTTAGATACTTCAAAAGTACTTAGCTTAAGAGCCCAAATATTAAGAAGAATTATATTCTAGCTCAAGGCAAGGCATGTTAGAGTCTAATTACTTGAGATAATCTCGTACTTATCTTATTAAGTATTCACACATTATGCCTATGAGATGTTTGATATATGAGGATAATTTTCTAGTTGCCTCATGACTTGACTAAGAGCTAGTACAAGAAATTGATCATAAGGGTTAAAACTAGGATGTCTTGAGATCCATTGGATAACGATGACTTTTGCCAATCCAAAGTTAGGGTTGGGTTATCGATCAAGGTAAGTGACCTATAGAACTTACATCATGAATAGTGTTTGAACCCTTAACATATGGCCTAGCCGAAGGAAGGAAGTGTTAAGAAACATGTTTGCATAGTATTGCTCTTAGATCCCAAGGGGGAGAGCAAATATACGATGGAAATGTTATATCGTCTATTCTTGCATTGGTTGGAAAGAATGCAATTGGTTTTGTTGATTGATCGAACAACATCCTAAATGCTTTTATATTCAACTGGTTGTTAGTTGTTGTTTGGATGATTATTCCAAGTGCTTGTGATTTATGGTAAATGCATGGCAAGGGTCTGTGATGACAAGTTGCCATGGGAATAAAGGAATGTTTTCTTGGAAAATGATATTAGGGCTGAATGCCTTGTTTGTGCTTGATTGTTAAAGGATTTAATTAAGGAAGGATATATTGTACGGGTGGATCACCTCCATGGTCGCACTGCGTATTAACCCGAAAGGGCACTGCTCGATTCACGGGCCGAAGGTCGAGTGGTGAAAAGGCCAACCACGGGAATGATGTTTCGCTCCTAGACAGCTTGTGGGTCAGTTGGAGCTCTGGACACCCCTTGCTAGGTCAAGATTGGAGTTGAAGACCTCCGTGGCCCCCAACATCTGGGCATGTTGGGAGATCCTATTCTAGATAAAGGATTGAGTTTGTGGTGCCATGTGAATTGGACCAGTTACTTTTGCAGGGCAGAAGGGATACTTCTGTTGGATAGAAGCGATACATAATTTCTCCTGTATGGGCGGGAGACAAAGATTAACTTGAAGATAAGTTAAGGAACTTGTTTGAACTTGTTTGTCAATAGATTGCTTTGCTATGTCTTTGTATATGTGCTATAAGTTATGTGAACGAACTCTGTTCCCTAAAAGGCTTAATTAATGAAGCTGACTTTAAATGTCACACATAAATGTGGTAGGACCTAATTAGAAAACTAAAGCTATTAAGGGAAGCGGGTGGGCGGAACCCCCGACGGGTCCATCCTACGGTAGGGTGGTCCTAGAGAACTGGGAGGCTTCTCACAAGTTTTATCGTCATTCGACCTTTAGGTATTGTCAGGTTAGAACCCGATTCATATCGTTTTAGGGGACCGGAATGGGACTATGCCCTATGGGCAGAGAAGTTGAGCAGTGCATCCCTCTCATTTCCCATTCTCTTTGAACCAAGTGCGGCATGGGTCTACTTCGGATTGGGTATCTCTGCATAAAGTAGGATGTCCAAAACCGACACTAGAATGCTAACAGGAGACCTTGACAACTAGGAACCCAAATTTCAAGTCGATCCTAGTGGGTTCGGTCATGAACGTTCCGTTGCGAGGCGGATTCGGGAAACCCTAGGCGACAAAACTCGAAACATTCCCTGGGAGTGCCGGGCAGCGACGCTTAGATTTGTTTCTCGATAGACCGCTAAAAGAGTGCCTGGAAAGCCGATGGGCGGGCACCTCACAGGAGCCCAAATTATGACGATCTCAGAGGAGCGATTGGCCAAATGGTGGTCTCGAGCATAGACGTGCATGTTAGACGCGCATGTTAGACGCACAAAGTCGGGCGTGTCTATCATTGCGTCTATATGCGCATGTAAAAGAGGGTGTAAATAGACGTGAATTTTGCGTCTATAAATCCGCGCAAATAGATGCGAATATAGACGTGTCTTCAGACACGTAATTATTTAACCACCTGAAATTGGACTTAATATAATAAAAAACCAGATTTAATAATTATTTTTTCATTGCTCTCTAATGAATGGCAGTTCCTCTAGTTGACAAGCCTGATATAAGTAATTAGCGGCAAGTGACAGAAACCTTATTATACAATTAGAAGCAAGCATTGCATGTATCTCGTAATTTCTCTACTTGAAGATGATAAAAAATGCTTCCTTTTTATTATGGAAAATTCAATTTAGCTTTAAACTTGACAATTGATTCTTGAGTATACACATGTGCGCATGATATTTTCCATAGAATTAAGAATACACATTGAATCATTAAGAAAATTAAGTATATTACAGTGAATGATCCATCTCATCTTCAATGAGATCAACCCTTGCTAAACTATCTACTTCTAGGTCTATGTTACCAAGAGGTAACGAAACAAATAAGTCTATCCCACTATCAAATGTGTTGCTATATTGCTCAATAACTTCATCAATATCATCGATCACATTATTGTCCTCTTCTGCGTTTCCTTGAACATCCTCGCGAGGTTCAT
Source organism: Lygodium microphyllum (assembly GCF_053477565.2). NCBI lineage: Eukaryota > Viridiplantae > Streptophyta > Polypodiopsida > Schizaeales > Lygodiaceae > Lygodium > Lygodium microphyllum. Next base: position 3,277,821 of record NC_141153.1, on the reverse strand, counting down.
CTTGTACTATATCACACATATCATCCATTATGGTGTCATCATGTACATCATCATTAATTGTTGGATTGTTATCTACTATCTCTATGTCGGTAATATTACCATATATTGGTTTTGAATGATTAGATATAGGGATGACATACCACCATCGGTTATTGTTTACCATTGGATGATACACAACCTGTATTTGAAAAACAAAAGCAAGAAACTTAAATACTTATTATATTGTGTATATGTATCACATGCATACATATAAAAAAATTAGCTTTTGCATATATACTTGCTCGCATTGTTGAGGTAGTACTAATGTGTCATTCTTGTTTTGGTGAAATTTTGTAGAGTCAATGATTACAAAACCACTTGGATGACGTCTGATTGTGCAATGCTCACCATTTTTTACCACTTTTTTAAACCACTTCACATCCAGTACATATATAAAGAATCGTCTGAAGTCAAGCTTCAGAATATCTTGGATCAAGCCACAATAACCTTCCATGGTACCATTGGCATCCTCGAAGTGAGCAAGGACACCACAATCTTGGGTATTTCTCTTTTCATCTATACGTTGAGTTCGAAAATGTTTACTCTCACACCAAATAGCATTGAATAATGTGCACTAGTAGTAAAAGATTAAGATCAAACATGTCAATTTATTATATAAAATATAACTAGAAACAAATTAATTGATAGTATGTCTCACCTTTGATAAGCAACCTCGTGCGTATTTCCACTCTTCTTGAGATATATTAATTTCCTCCTCTTTTTTCATTCTCTCCATTTCCTCATGTAACCAATCTATATCAATATGACGTGGGAGCGCATTTAAATGATCTGGAAATGAGACATTACGTCCATATCTGGTGCGAAATGCTTGTCTTTCGCTTTTTCTTCTTGCCCTTGCTTCATGATATAGTGTCACCCATTTGCTCATTACATCACTATTGAGCACACAAAAACTATTTAACTTACGAAGTTCTTCTTTTGTTAGCACTTTACTCATTCCTTTTCCTTAAGGTACTATAGAGGTCATCCTCAAGTCTTCATCATCTTTCCATAGTCGTGGTTGAGAGGGGTCCACTTTAGCAAGATATTCAGAGATATAAACAAGGGATGATTGCACTAACCAACCCTCAGCCATGCTTCCCTCAGGCTGTGCTTTTTGCCTCACAAAATCTTTCAAGGTTTTCATGAAGCGCTCAAGAAAAAACATCCACCTTGCATGAATTGCCCCACAAAGTGCGATCTCATCAATCGAATGTACGAGTAAATGTAATTGAGTAGTCAAAATGGATCGAGGAAAAATTTCCTCCACCAAACAAACCACCTCAACAGATAATACTCGAGCATCTTGCAATGTGTTTGGATCAATTTCCTTCGAGCTCACGTATCTGTCAGGATGTATTTGACAATTGTTTTTTTTTTTGTAGAAATTCAAAGATATATAATGAAAAAATACAATGTATACACACCTCACAAGCTCTCCCATCTTGTAAATGATATCATGTACATCTTTGGATACACAATGGGATATGCTAGTAGGAAGTACGAACTGAATGTAAACAATATTCATAGATCAAATGATTAGTTGAGGAAAAAGTCATCATACCCCAAAGTTTACACATAGTTACTCCACTAATTACTATATTCATGGTTAGAGATACCCTTACTTGAATCATTTTATGCCAATCGTGGGACTTCTAACCAGATAATTACTCCACACCTCTTTTCTTTTTCTTTATGAAGGCTCCCTTGAGACATCTCATACATCCTGTGGGTGTTCAAAAGCTACATATTTGTTCCTTCACTATTTTTTCCTCGTTCTTTGACAACATCCAAGGTGCATGGGGTAGCTCAATCTTTCCTCTGGGTCCAATGCGTGGCCAGGCTTGTCTCATGCGACCAATGTTACGTAAATCCTCCCTTACATTGACTGAATCACGAGCCCCTATCAAGTGATCCCATAATGTAGATACAACATTTTTGAATATGTGCATAGGGTCCAACAGGTGATTGATCTTGAGTTCAGTCCAATACGAAAGACGAAAAAATATAGAGAACCTAACAAATAAACAATATATTATGTAAACAATTCATCATGCTAAATACTTTAAAGTCAATCGAGAGAAATGCACTTCTTACCGACTCATGCCGAGTGGAGGGTGGTTGTCAACATTAATCCATCTCTCCTTCCAATCTTGAATGGTTAGAGATTGTGGAGTCATTCCATTAGTAGGGAGAACATATTTGGGATGGTCAATATGAAGAAATCGATTATGATTGTCATAGATAACCTTCTTTAAACGTGCCGGCCGAGAGGAAACTAGAGAGGGACCACAAATAGGACATGCATGATATCCAGATGTGGTTAAACCTGAAAAAACAAGTGAATTAATAAAATGTAATTGATTCAAGTCTTGAATTTCAAATATAGAGTTATATACATGTACCTGAACACTCTCCGTATCCTGGAAAGTCATGCATGGTCCACAACAACATGGCCTTCAACGTGAAATCTCTAGAGGATGTAGATGTGCTTGTATCTTGCACCTCAATACCTTCCCATAACATTTCTAACTCTTCAATCAAAGGCTCTAAGTAAATGTCCATGTTTTTTACCTTGTGCTTTCCAGGAATCAAAAGGGACAACATTACATGTCCCTTTTTAATTGCCATGGATGGAGGAATATTATAGTTCACCAATACCACTGGCCATACACTGTATGATGTGCTTTTGATGCCAAATGGATTGATTCCATCCATACCTAAACCAAATCTCAAATTTCTTGGCTCTTCTTTGAAAATGGGCCACAAATTATCTATATGTTGCCATGCCGATGTGTCTGCAGGGATCCTCCATTTTCCATCACTTGAATGATGACTAGCATGCCATGACATGAGCTTTCCAATAGACTTACGCTTGAATATAAGTTGAATACGTGGAACAATCAAAAAATGTCGCAAAACCTTACGAGGTACATCCATTGACTTCATCTCCACTTTGTATCTTGATTCGCCACAAACAAGACACTCTCGTGCGAACTCATGAATCCCACGAAATAAGACACAATCATTGACACATGCATGGATCTTGACATAATCGAGGCCTCCCAGAGATGTCAAGTAATGTCTTGCTTGCTCTCTCTTAATTGGAAATTTGTTTCCTTTTGGAAGCATTTGTGATGATAACCTACATATATTTTTAAAAGTGAGTTAAAAAACCACCAACATATATTTCTGTCTAATTTCAAAATAGAACAAATAATATTATGATTCATAAGCCAAACTGAATTGATACCTACTTCAATAACGCATTCAAACTGACATTACTCCATCCATAAATTGTTTGCAAGTTAAGTATCTCGAGGGATGCACGAAGAACGGAGTACGTACAACCTTCATACAATGGAGTAGATGACGCTACGTATAGTGGGTCATCTGGCTTCGTAGAGTGACCTTCTCCCTGAACCAGTTGTGAAAATAGATGGTATACCATGTTGTCCAAAATCTCATCCTCTACAACTTGATGGGGCATTTCATGAGGGCTACTATCATGGTCGTCAGTCTCCATTCTTCTTGAAGACTACGCCTCCTCGCGTCGACGTTTTGCAGCCTCTCGACGCCTGGGAGGGAGCATTTGAGGATGTGGCACCGCATCTTGCTTAACCACAAAAGGGAGTTTCATGTACGTTGATAAATATTGAGTAACATAGACTAGCAATCTTAGTGTTAAAAAAAAACAATGAATACCGGTGATTTTTATCGGTCCCATTCTCCATACATGCTGAGGTGTGACATTGCAACTTGACGTGCTCGAAAAATACACCCTCGACAACGATCACACATGCATTTAATTTTTCGTCGTAGCCATGCATCTCAATTATGAAGACGTAATGTTTCATCCTCACTTGAGGATGTGCTCGTTGACTCGTCAGCATGCACCGCACTAGGTGATGATGACGACATGATTAAACCTAATTCATGACAACATCAAATTTGTTATTCATATGTTTACATAAAAACTTCAAGCTGGCGTATTAATTATTCTAAGATCTCAATTTTAAATACACAAAACTTATCATAAATACATAAAAACTTATGATAAGAACTTACTATCAAAACTTATCTTAAAAACAAAAATTCATGATAAAAGCTAAATGCGCGTCTATATCTGCGTTTACCTACGCGTCTAAATCTGCATTTATTTGCGCGTCTAACTTCGCATCTATACACGCGTTTACGTAAACTTAGATGCGCATATACATGCGAAAATAGACGCAAACGTCAAAATTCAAAAGATACTTGAATCATTTCTTTTCAAACTGTGCCTTTCCTTTCCTACGTTTTTTGCGCATTCTGAAGATCGAGTTTAACCGACATGCAGTCTCTTCATGCCTCACCTCCTCATGACTCAACTCTTCTTTCACTTCAAAGAGACAAGAGGGGAAAAAGGAAAGCCAAGGAGATGAAGAAAGAGAGAACAAGAGAGAGGAGAACAAGAGGAAGAAGAAGCAAAGGGAGGAGACAACAAGCAGCAAGCAAGCATCAAGGGAGAGTAACTCACCAAGGAGAGGAAGAAGGAGAAGGAAGAAGCACCACCACCCGCCACACCAAACACCCAAGGTGAGTCCTCTCTCTCTCTCTCTCTCTCTCTCTCTCTCTCTCTGTGTATTAGGATCTATGATTGAACTTTTTATAGCACAAATAAATCATGAATGGCGGTCGTTGGATTGAAATGAGCCGACTGAGCGCGTTTGCAAGCGCGTCTAAATTTCAGTACAGACGCAGGTATAGACGCAAAGCTATGTTTGCTGTCATTGTGTCTGAGGTCACGTCTCATAGCACGTGTATTCTGCATCTGAGATGCGAGAATACACGCGCTCTGCACAGAAGAAGCTTTGACTTCAGAGTCGCGTCTCCAGGCGCGTGTATCCTGCATGTGAGACACGGGAATACACGCATCCTGCCCAGAAGCTTTGACTTCAGAGTCACGTCTCCAGGCGCGTGTATTCTGCATTCCACACGCGAGGATACACACACGCCCAAAAGCATTGACTTTAGAATCGCATCTGAGAGCATGTCTATGCTGCATCTCAGATGCGGATATACACGCGCTCTCGTATGAGAGCACGTTTATCCTGCATTTTAGACGCGATTATACATGCGCCAGCCAGCTCTAATAAAAAATAATTTTTTATTTCTAGAAATGTACGAATTTGTCTTTTTCCTATGTTTTGTTTGCAGATGTTGCATCCTGGTTCATCTAGAAATGACCCAGATTTGGATCGCATGAGTGATACATTGGGCTTGTTTGGCAGAGGGATCAATGCATTTTTTGGAGATTTTTCTAGTAAGGAAGACTTCATGGGAGAGATGACTAGACACCTTGGCCGCTCTCCCACAGCAGCAGACGAGGTGTTTAGCATCATGTCTGGAACGTCTTTGACGTCTTTGCTTGGCACTGCTTCCCAAACACCAAATGTCCAAACTCCAATTGCAGTTACTCCACGTGCAGCACCTGTACATGCATCGGCTGAAGCACAAGCGTCAGTCGACGCACGTGCATTTGCAGAAGCACTTGCATCCAACGAGGCAGAGGGTAGTCGACAGAGAGGGAGGAGGGAGAGTCAAGGGGGAGGGCGAGGCTTGTGTGGGGGTTACCTAGGAGGTGGTGAGCAATCACCCTCACCAAAAGATCACGTAGAGGAGCCAGTATGCAAGTACTATAGAGTTACAGATACTGGTGGCATCTTCCATGATGATGAAGGAAGGGATGTAATAGCATACATGAGGAGCGTCGTGCATGCGACGTATAAAGATTGTTTCGTTTACTTCAAGAATCAGAAAAGTGGCTTGTGGCAGGAGGTGTTGAGGGCAGTCCATAGGAGGTACCCAAATCCTGAGGGTTAGTGATTCTCGGATGATTGGGGATGCACAAAAGTGAGGGATTTGCTTCACAACAAAAGATCCCACCTCATGACACGCGCCAGGGAGTCACTGCGGAGACAGGAGGAGGGGCATGGAGCCTATAGCCAACCACCTATGTGCCACCGGATAGAGTGGAAGAAAGCCAAGAAGAAAGCAGCAAAGAAAGTGAAGAGTTGCCAGCACGCAGAGGCGCGACGCATCCAAATGGAAACCATGGGATTGTCGCATTACGGATCAAGAGGCAAAGAGTCATGGGAGGAAGAGTTTGTAATTATATTTTGATTTCTAGTTTTTTAAAATTTATATTTCTTTTAATTATTTATATAATTTATTCTAATACATTGTGTCTCATAATTTTTTGTATATATCATAATTGTTTTGCAGACTACTATCGTTGGTAGGATACCTACTCCTAGAGAGGTAGGTTACCATCGAGGCCATAACCGCGCAGCCACATGGCTTCACTTCTATGAGGAGGGTCTCATCACTGAGGAGCAATACAACCGGGCTATGAGGATTCGACAGCAGAGGAGGTATGTTTTTCTTACTTTCCTATTAAAATTATAGCTAATTATAACTTTTTCTTTGCAATTGTACGTAAGCAACCTTGATCTTTTGTGTGTATATGCGAACCCCGATGTGGAGCATAGCAAGGAGGGGGATAGCAACGCTAGTAGCCATGGTGCTAGCAAAGATGTTTCTTCGTCAGATTCGTAGAGGAGCACCATACCTCCTCTATGGCCTTGTTTTCTTGTATATCTATTATCCATCTTTGATCCTACTACTTGCGGCCACGCTTTAGGTTGCAAGCACTTAAACTCCCCATGTAAATGCGTTTTAGCTATAATGAATACATGGATTTTTGTTTTCAATTCTCATGCTTTCAGATCCATTGTGGTTTTTCCAAATGCACAATTTGATGTATGGGAGGGGGGAAAAAAACCAGAGAGCATGTGCTCTCTGGGTTTTTTTTTTTCCAGTTCTGTTTTTCGTGTCTATCTGCGCGTCTAAATTGCAGAAAACGTGCATTTATAATCGCGCCTAAAATACAGAGTACACGTGCTCATACACGTGCTACATAATTCAAATTTTAAAAAAGAAATTAAATATCTTTTTTTAAAAAATGAGATTTTTGGTTTTGAGTTCGTGTCTATCAGTGCTTGTAAAAGCACGTCTATGGGCTTGTCTATATGCCCATCTAATTTGCCATGTAGACGCACTAGTAGATGCACAAAAGAAATTAAATAAATAACAATTTTGGTTTTTTTATGCGTTTGTATTCACACGTGTATATGTGCGTCTACCGCACGTCTATTTTTGCGTGTAAATTTCTTCATACATGCGACTATAGACGTGAGATTGTAGACGCGCAAACAGATGGGTGGGTAGATGCGCCCGTAAGATTTTCTCTCAATTCAAAAATCGTGTCTAAAAGTACATCTAAGAGGCCTTTTTGTTGTAGTGTCAAAGAGACCCAACCTATGTGGTGCCAACTTCCTTTCGAGTACTGGCTACCATTCGGGGTATGAACTTAGCCGGAACTAGCCAAGAGAACTCTCTGGCTAATAAGGTTCTCACTGAGGAGGAATTACATATTGCCAGTAGACTCGGACAAGGTACCATGCTACTCAATGTTTCCAGTAGACTCAGACAAGGTACCATGCTACTTGATGTTGCAAAATATCTATTGTTATTGAGTAAGCTACCATGAGTACTGGATGCGTGTTCCACACTCCAGTACAATCCTGAGTTCTACTGTTGGTTCTTATCCTCACAAAGTGACATGGGTTCATAAATGTGTACATAAATAAAATAATAAGTTTTGTGACTGTGTATAGATAATACCAACACACACAAGCAATGATACTCAAGCACATGATAAAAAGTTGGGGCCTAACAAGCTGAGCTCCTCAGGTCCTCCTCTCACGGCACGTCTAGAAGCTGAGTGACCGTTCCCACCTTTAGGCGAAGGGCATGCAACCCTCATTACCACCATAGAAAGCCCTGATCAATGCCTTGAGGATGTACATAGGGCACCATCCCTTTCTATAGGCTCTCCCTCCATTTTTGATCTCCTCTTCTGGGGACGAGCCCCACCCCATCCCATCACAACCAGTCCGTGTGATGTGGGGTGAGCAAGCACCTGCTACTAACTGGAATACGCCCCATGGTCAAAGTAGAACAAACATTATCACAAGGGCCATCTCTGTGCAACGACTATTATGCGCTTGATGATCTACCAGCTAATCCCTGTCATGTGAATAATTCCATCTTGCCTAAGGGCCTAAACCTTGGTTCACTTTTTGCAGGTTTCCTCATAGTAGCCATCATGGAGAACCCAGTGCAGCTGGCCTGCAAGGATGCTATCCGCCATCGGAGGGAGCATGCGGCACAAGCTCCTCCACCAGAGCGATATGTGCCTACCCTTAAGAGGTACGCACCAAAACGAGGCCCTAAGTGACATTGCCCTGGATGCAGGCCAAAAACTTCCCCGGCTAGGAGAATAAGGGCTCAAGGGAGTGCACGGGGTGTGGCAACACCGACCGTGCAGGCCCCCACCTGACACTCGGGTACCAGGTGCTCGAAAGAGGAGAGGTCAACTCATGACAAACAAGAATTTGATGAATTGTTTAAAAGCATTCTGGAAACATCTGCGGCTAGGGACTACACCATTTGAGTCCCAGCCAATAACTCCCCTACTCGGCCTAACAATAGCCCCTCACCAGCAACGGCCCCATCGCCCGACCACCGGACTCGCCCGCCTAATACAAATAGAATAGCCCTAGGTTGTATAAGCTGCTTAACACTCGCCAACTTGCCGTAACGGCCCCATCGCCCGACCACCCGGACTCGCCCTGCCTAATACAAATAGAATAGCCCTAGGTTGTATAAGCTGCTTAACACTGGCCAACTTGCCGTAACTTTTTGCTCTTAAATGGTTAAAGAAGCAAGCTCCCCCCAATTGTACACCCCTCCCTTACTACTAATACATGGCATGTCTTTAGCAAGCACTGATGTGGTGCATCGCAGGTCAACACCATAGGATTTAGATGAAGTAACATCTTTTGCGTTGCATTTGTTCATCATAATTGACGCATTTGATTTGCATATACTCTCACAAAATGTCAAGTGGATGCAGGACGATACAGGTCTTTGTATGAAAGTGTTCAATGTCCAACTCACCGCAAGACCACCAACCTCACAAAGAGCCATGACGGAAGCTTCACTACCGAAAGCGAAGATCACCCTTGGCCAAAACTCTACATCCAACTCACTACAGCTGTTATCTCAATCGCACCAACATCGCACGTGAAAAAAGGGTTTGCAAAATCTCAAGTGTATCTCCCTATCTCAACAACTGCTTCTCTAACAATGAGGCTAGTGCACAATCATCGTTGTAATATCCATTTCCTGAGCCTTCTCAGCTCGACATTTCCCAACCCATTGAAAGGCTGATAGCCTCAACATATTGCAATGGTTGTACTCATGCAAGTCCAAAAAAAGAAGGAACAAGAAAAAGAAACGAAAAAGGCCAAGAAAAAGCAAAAGAAAAGAAAAGACAAGAAAAACCAGGTAACGCAAAGCTAAGAAGCACCCACGATCACAGCACAACACCTAGAGGTCCTCAAATTAGGTACGCCCAGTGACCTTGGTCGGCTAGCTCCGTCCCTAGTCCCCTAGCCCTCTCGCATCCCCCACAATTGTTCTGGGTACATCAAGGGCAAGACATACCCAGGGAGCTTGTCTCACCTATGGTTAGACTTGTCACCCTGACCCATTTGTACGATTCCCTCTTATACTCTGCCTTAACACCATTGCACTGAATCGTGGTAAGCACCGCACGAATGGCCATGAAAAGTACACCGTCCTCATCATGTAAGTCCAATAGCTACCAACTATCGGAAGTGCGGTATCCCTGTGTTCAATTATGTTCCATCGTGCAGTCACAATGCAAAGGATATCTTATACACCTTCATGTGTACCTCTTCTCAACATGGACAACTTTGCTTCATCCACATGTTGTTACGAGAAACCAGCCTGCGGTTTTCTAACTACATAATATCTAAGTATGCACGCGCACTCACATAATATCTGCACCAAAATATATACACAGTTTGGGTCCTCAAGTGCAGGACAATACTCTTAGCTGACCTGTCTCCCAAACTAATTGAACCACGTTTTGTGCACGCTATAGAAGACTAGCACTACCCCGAGGGAGAGACCACATATGAGAGGTTTTCAATTGCAGGTATTGAAGACTCCAACGAAAGTGTCGTGGCTTTTCATCGACACTCAACTCTGAATTCTTATCCTTTATCATCCTGCAAGCTCGCCAAGAATCGACATGTGCAGAATCCCCAAAAACCAATACCTATGCCAGCCCAGCACAATTCCCAACAATGGACAACCCTACCTCCAACTCCACCCATCCTACCACTAGCCACCCATGCCAACAAAGTGGCCCCAACAACCTTCATCTGCCCACCACAAAAAATCCTCCAAGGCAACCATAGCCGACCTTACCACCCACGTATTTGGTGCCTGCTCACGCCTGCTACCTACGACTATGAGTGCCATGGGATTGGCACTCATCTAGGAGGGGGGTAATGTTAACCATCAGACAAACAAGGTGGAAAATATGGAAAATCCAAAGCAGAAGACAAAGGCCAAGGCAAAAGTGAAACAGAAGACGAAGGCGTGCCAAGAAAAATATGGAAACACAAGAAGTGCAAAAAAGGCCTAAGTAAAGAAAAAAGGCACACAAGAAAAAGTGCAAGTCAATACTTATGTAAAAGAGCGCAAGCGCATCATGGTTTAATTTAAAGAGCGCCGGCTCTCACCCGTGCAATTTGTAAAGGTAGATGGGCGGTAGGAAGGAAGCTAGGAAGATAGAAGGACAATGGGAAAAAGGGCCTAGGCCACGGCTGGCCATGTAAAAAAGGGGATAAGGGGATGACTGCCCAAAAGGGATCTAGGGTTTTGTATATAAAGTTGAAAAGTGAATGAGAAGCTCATTCTTGTGTGTGGCCAAAAGGAGCTCTCTTCTTCTTCTTCTTCTTCTTCTTCTTCTTCTTCTTCTTGCTTGCTTAAGCTTGTGCTTGAGAGAGGGAGTGTGAGAGTGTGAGGGAGTGAGTGTGTGAGGGTGAGGGACCATGGTGGAGAAGCTCTCCATCTTCTCCTCTCTTCTTCTCTTCTCTTCTCTTCTCTTCTCTTCTCTTCTCTTCTCTTCTTTTCTCTTCTCTTCTCTTCTCTTGCTCGTGACGATGGAGCTTAGAGCATGGAGCTTGAGGATGGAGCTTGCTTGAAGCTTGCACTTGGATCGTGGAGCTAGTGGAGTGCGCGGGAGAGGAGGTAACTCGATCGGAATGGAGGTAAGCTCACTATACCCATAGATATGGATGGCGCATCGGCTATGTGAGAGGTAGCCATGAGTGCTTGGCTTGGAATTCTTGAAACAATAAGCGGTCCGTGGGTCTTTGCAATTGAGCGAAAGCTCCCACAAGAACTTGCAAACCCCCCCTCCTAAAGCTGCTAGGCAAGGCCACCCTATTCTTCCCCCCCTTGAGCGAAGGAGGGCTTTACCACCTTTTGCCCCCTTGGCTGTCGAGAGAGAGAGAGAGAGAGAGAGAGAGAGAGAGAGAGAGAGAGAGAGAGAGAGAGAGGGAGGGAGAGAGAGAGGGAGGGAGGGAGGGAGGGAGGGAAGAAGAAGAAGAAGAAGAAGAAGAAGAAGAAGAAGAGGAAGAAGAGGGAGAGGCTTAGAGGTCTTGACGCCCAGAAGGAGAGAGAGAGAGAGAGAGAGAGAGAGAGAGAGAGAGAGAGAGAGGGAGAGAGGGGGGGGGAGAGAGAGAGGGAGAGAGAGGGAGAGAGAGGGAGAGAGAGAGGGAGGGAGGGAGGGAGGGAGGGAAGAAGAAGAAGAAGAAGAAGAAGAAGAAGAAGAGGAAGAAGAGGGAGAGGCTTAGAGGTCTTGACGCCCAGAAGGAGAGAGAGAGAGAGAGAGAGAGAGAGAGAGAGAGAGAGAGAGAGAGAGAGAGAGAGAGAGAGAGAGAGAGGGTGTGACAGAGAGGAAGAGAGAGAGAAAGGAAGGGAGAGGTGAGGAGAGAGGAGAGAAGAGAGAAGAGAGAAGAGAGAGGAAGAGAAAGGGAGAGAAGGAAGAGAGGTGAGAAGAGAGAGAAAAAGAAGAAGAAGAAGGAGAGAGAGAGAGAGAGGGGGAGAGAGAGGGAGAGAAAGGGAGATGTGAGAAGAGAGAGAGAGGGAGAGAAAGAGAAAAGGGAGAAGAAGAAGAAGAAGAAGAGGACGAGGGAGAGAGAGAGAGTGTCTGTGACAGAGAGGGAGAGAGAGAGAAAGAGAGACCCCCCAAAAGGGCCTCCTCCCTTCCCCCTCCTAAGAGGGTGGCCACATGCATTTATCTATTCCCCATACCTTTCTCGCGAGATTGTCATCCACCCCAAAGCCTAATTCTCTCCCCAATTGGCCCCACTAATCAAGCACAAGGTGTGGAAGTCTTGTGCGACTCAAGCCTAAGGGAGAAGTAGACTGAGATTGGCCCCTAAGCGGAGGATGCCACACGTGAATGGCAATCCTGCAATGAAGGCATTGGGAGAGGACATCAGGGCCCATCTAGCAGTGGTAGCAGTTGTAAGTAACATATTTCCAAATTGATAAATGCTTGAGATGCATTGGACCCATGTTATGCCATACGAGAATAGGACCTTAAAAAGGATAAACTGCATTGCAAGTATTCGAAAGATTGAATTCCCTAAATGCGTGTATCAAGAGAAGACCATTGTATTTAGATGCTATACAATGAATTCATAAATATATAAGACTCAAGCATTGTCAACTTCCTATCCTCGCATGAGACAAAGATTAACTTGAGATAAATTAAGGAATTTGTTTGAACTTGTTTGTCAAAGGACTGCTTGCTTTGTATTCGTGCCTGTGTTGTAAATTATGCAAATGAACCCTGTTCCCTAAAAGGCTTAATTAATGAAGCTAATTTTAAATGTCACATATAATTGTGGTAGGACCTAATTAGAAAACTAAAGCTATCAAGGGAAGCAGGTGGTGGGCAGAACCCTGACGGGTCTGTCCGATGGCGACAGGGTGGTCCCAAAGAGCTAGGAGGCTTCTCACAAGGTTTTACCATCGTTCGACCTTAGGCATTGCTAGGTTAGAACTCGATTCATGCTGTTTTAGGGGACCGAAATGGGACTATGCCCTATGGGTAGAGAGGTTGAGCGGCGCATCCCTCTCATTTTCCATTCTCTTTGAACCAAGTGCGGTATGGATCTGCTTCGGATTGGGTGTCTCTGCGTAAGGTAGGATATCCAAAATCCGATGCTAGGATGGTGTCAGGAGACCTTGTCCACTAGGAACTCAAATTTCAGGTCGATCCTAGTTGGTTCGGCCGCGAACGTTTCGTTGCGAGGCGGACTCGGAAAACCCTAGGCGGAAAACCTCGGAACATTCCATGGGAGTGTCAGGCGGCGACACTTAGATTCGTTTCTCGATAGACTGCTAAAACATGCTTGGTTAGGTGGGCACGTTACACCACCACTAAGAAAAAAATCAAGAAAAGACCAAAGATGGATAGAACTAGACTAAACATCCCCAAGCAACCCTCATTCTACATTAAAAATTTAACATGACCAATGCACATATGCTACCGCAAGCTTCATGCTATGCAAATAAATGAGCATCCTGAACCCCATAGTCAAATACTCAAAATAAAATAAAATAACAAGCATATCGCATATCCCAAACATCAACTAGGCCATACAACTCAAAATGGACTTGTACCAAAATCACTAATTGAAAGACAGGGTGGAGGACAAGGATTGATAAGATCAAATTGATTGATAATTCCATCCCTATATGCATGGCATATAAGCCTACATAGTGTACTAGAGTGGACAGGTGAAGCTAATAGAATTCATTTAATCAATTGAAAATTATATATTTTTTATTTTTAAATTAATCCATTAATGCATAATGAATTAAAATTATCATAGCCCATCCCCACTTAGACTTGATAAGGAGTTTGTAAATGCAATTCATTGTTACAATTTAGATGGTGTGTGGCACAAAGCGCATGCATGCATGATGGTAGGGATGAATTTTATTTACAATTTATTATGTATATAGCGCATGTATGCATGCACCTATGAACATCAAGGATTCATTTTAATTTACAAAAAATATATGGATTATAGTACATTGTGCTCTTGCAATGCCGAGGGTTCATTTTACAAATTAATAGTTAGATTATTTTAATTAAAAATTATAGAGTGGATTCTATTAATCTAGTGGTGCAATAGTTTTGTGATTTTTAATTAAAATTTGAACATGTATTATAGTGCATATAGAGGAAGGAAAAAAAAAAGAACTTGGCATTATGTGAGGCACCTACAATGTTTGATGGCATGGTGGTAAAGGAGACATAAATCCCATGAACCCACATCATTGAAAGATCCAAAAAAAGGACATGTGGGTGACTAGCAACTAGTCATCCTACTGGAGGGTAATCCAAAACAAAACAATGGTTAACATAAATGCAAAAAAAAGCATACTGGAATGTATATATATATATTTGGATGCGTTTGTGTTTTTTTTTCCTTTTAAGTTGGTTTTATTTTTTAACATTTTTTAATGAGTTTTTATTCAAGACAAATAAAGAAATTTTGTAGAAGTTTTTTTTTGTTACTTTTTCTTCATTTTCTTTTTCCCTCTTTTGTCTTGTATACAGATTGCTCTATGTGTGTTGGTTTTTTCTTTCTTAAACTAAAAAACTAAACATATTGAAGAGGACTAAAACGAAAAAAATTATGAAATTTTCATGACTTTTTTGTCAATTTTTTTAGTTTTTATGAGTTTTCTAACATATTTTACCAAATATTGAAAATTTTGAAGTCTTTTACTTTTGCTTTTTACTTTTTGATTTTGTAAATTGAAAGTGTGGTTTTTCAAATCACATTTTGTGCCCCTTCTCTAAAATTTTCTAACTTTTTGAAATTGTTTTTTAATGATTTTTAAAACAAGTTTATGTAATTTTATTCATTTGTTTAAAGTTGAAAACTAAGGAAATGATGGCTACCCAATCATAGCACATGAACACAAGGGTTGCAGCATAGACAAAACCACACACGTGTCCCCGCGCATGAACAACTTATCAACCATGCACACATGGACCACAAAGATTGGCACATGAACAATAACAAAAGAATATCAACAGTGGGCGGCCTATGTGTGAACAAGGGCATAGGAGATAGCAAGTTGTTTCCACAAGTAGTGAGAGGTGCAACTAGGCACCAAAACTAAAGAAAAAAATGAAGCATTTGCAGTAAAAATGAAGAGGCATTGGAGTTTTTTTAGCAAAAGCGAGTAGCATGAAACACATTGGAAGTGTCGGTTCATCAATCAGAGTTCATTAGATGGTCCATTTAAAGAGGTGTGACTTTTGCATTATAAAGTAGCTACTTGATCGAGAAGCCAAAAATAGCATCCAAGAGGCTAAGTTAGTAGAAAATGATACTATGAACATAGTCATATTTTCACATCTCGAATCCGAGTTCATTTGGGCCTTCGATTTTAGGTAAATCACTTGTTGGTAGTACAAACATACGAGGCTTGAACCAGTTTTGTGAGAGTAATTAAGCTTAAGGGGGTTAAAAACAACAAAATCTTCACGTGAGGATGGGAGGGTGTATCTTTTGACACACCCCTTGATTCCTCCAAAAATAGGATTTTCCAATTGTTGGAATCATTAGAAACCCTCTTGGCCATGAGATGATGAATTTCTTTGTCTTCAATCACTGTAGAAATCGTGCAAAATGATGTATTCTATCAAAAGTTTAGTTTTTAATATTTCTCTCTTCTCTTTCTCTCTCACCATAATCATTGTTCATATGGGCTAAGAGGATGAGGGATATTGGGTGTTGGAACATGGTACAATGCAAGAAATGGAGCAAAGGAATGTATAGGTGGCTCTTAGCAGCTGTGTGGAGTGTCAATTGGCTACCTAAGAGATTGCCAAATCATAAAAAATAAAGCATTTTTAAGAATATTTTATGATAATTCTCGATTTCAAGGGAAGTTTGATTCTATTATTGTTTTTATCAATTTACAAAATATCAATAATAATAATAAACATTTACAAAATATGGCTATGTTTGTCTATTTTATAATAAACATTTACAAAATATCAATAATAATAATAATAATTGAGAAAGATAATAAAAATTTAAGAAAAGTTAGAAAAAAAAATTGAGCCTTAAAAAATAGAGAAAATTAAGGAAACATTGACAAATGCATACTGAGTAGTAGGGCATGGGTTTAGCCCTAGCCTATACTTGCTTTTGTCTTAAAGTAGTGGAGAAAGGGTAGATTCTTTATATAATGACACACATAAGTATAAAAATTGATATATAGAAGGCATAAACATGAAATGAATGTTGTAGTTTTATATCTTTATAATGAAGAACCAAATGTTTGTGCATCTAGTAAGGCATTTAGGATTTTAGCAAATATTTAAAGGAGTGAAAGCATAGGTTAGCCCAATTCCATATTTTCAATACCACACTACACTAAATAAATCATGAAAAGAATGGTTTCTTACGTCACATGGCTATTTTATTAGTTAGAATTTTTTGAGCACCATATGGCATGACACATTGCATATGCATATAAACATGATATCGTAATAAAACTCTTGGATGCATAGCAATTGTTTGAATATCCATTGACTCATGTGGAGTGAAAGAGTATGCCTCGTTGTAGGTTAGCATGTTTCTTTCTTGGGGGAAGGATTATGTGAGGTTATCAATAATTTCCTGGAATGATAAATATCAAGAAAGGAGCATGTTACAATGTGTTATATGTTTCAAATGGCACATCCTAGGGCAAATTCTAGGGGTATAGGAGAGTAATAGAGGCCACAACAATTGGTTTGGGGGTGCCCTTTATGTGTGTGATTCAGGGTGAGATAGTCATCTACATGTCAGAAACTCCTTTTCTTGGAGTCAGGAGGGATAATTAGTTGGACTACAATCCAAAATTTTATTTACAAAGGTGACAGTTAGAATAGTTATTTATAGTACCTAAACATTCTTGGGCTGTGAGGCTATGTGGGGTTCTTTGGTGTGATTAGGAGCCCGAGCTAGAGCCATTAGAGGCACTGTAAGATCCGTTTTAGATACTAGTAGGTGGGTGATTTGTTGGGAGTCTTTAGAATTCCCATAAGGGCCTAAGACTATATGCTTGAGTGTATGACTATTTACTCAAAAGTGGAGAAAGAGCTATTAAGGCAAGAAAATGAGTGGAGGTTAGAGATCTCTCAAATTCAATGAGAGAAATGCGAAGAACGGCTACGAAAACATGCAATTTTTTTTTGCAAATACTCGTTGGACCATACTAGTCTAGTATCCCTTAAATTTAGGGGTCTACTACCCCTCGTAGTAAGAGTAGTCCTAGTATTTAGCACCTAAAGCTGGGTGGTCAACTCCTTCTCGACCTAGTAAAAGTGGTGGATCAGCACCACCATCTAGTGGTGCCATTATGACCATAGTAGTTGTCTCTCCTAAGCCTATGTCTATATACATAGTGATGGGAAAACCACCTTTAATAACTCCTCAAGCAATACGAAACCCAGCAGCCGCGTTGGCTTTACCCACTATTAGGCCATGTAGTTAGTTTGGCCGACATTGCAAATGATCAAGGAAAGATTACTCATTGTCGCTATGAGTCCACCATGAAACCCCAAGGAAGTACGTAGTTTCCTTTTGTCATTCGAATATTATCGATGATTCCTTAATTAACTAGCTAAAAGGACATTGCCATTGACAAATCTATGATTCTTGAATTGTTTGGTTGTTTGGAGTGATATGTGTAAAATATCCTTGGAGAATGTGAAGCATAAATTGGCTAAAGCACCAGACTTGAAAGCACCTAAAAGAGATGAGATGCTTTATGTCTTCTTCGTAGTCATGATGTATAGTATCACCTCTACTGCTTAGCTCAGATATGGGATGAAAAATGGTACCACCCAATTGTGTTCGCTTGTAATATTTTCGCCCAAAAATATTATAGAACTTGACCACCGCACGCCCGCGTAAAAGCTGTGCAAAGTCATCTCCCGCATCGACTAATGATGGTGGCTAAGTGGTTACCCCGTGCACGCGATAAAAATCCCCATCCGTGATGTGCAATTAAGGCCGGGGCACGAAGACCGCAAACCGCGCAAGAACACCCTTCTTGGATAAAGAGAAAATGGATAATGGTGAAAAGTTAGGCAATTTTTTTACTAATTATCCCTTCCCCTAGCCGATGCATGGCTAGAGGAGAGGGAGTGGGAGAAGGATGCGTAGAGGTGGAGTGCATGGGGAGAAGAGAGAAGCATGAGGGCTCCACGTGTGTGGAGTCTCTCCCCCCCCCCCCCCCCCCCCCCCCCCCCCCCCCCCCCCAGCCCCCCCCCCTTAGCACTATAAAATCATCCTTTAGCGTGGGCAGAGGGTGGGAGAAGGCACTAGAAGGAGAGGCCGCCGTGCTACCTGGGAATGCCGTCGCTGTGAGGACGCCGCCACCATATGCCGCCAGCTGCCCCGCTGATTGTAGCGCTGTTGCTGCCTCTCCTCTACCATCTCCATCATCATTATCACCTCTCTTTTCGTCATTGGCATGTTCTCCCACTAAACGACCTCTTCTCTCTCCACGTAGTTTCTGCCCAGAAGCATAGAAGCTTCTAGAAAGAAGGCTTCTATAAGCCTCGTTCACCCTCACCACTGCGGGTCTAGTCAAAAGTCACATTCTGCAAGGGCCGTGTCCCGCGCAGAATTGAAAGTTCAGGGTAGGAAGGAAGTCGATACGCAGAAGAGTCAAATAAGAGTTGCTGGACCAGAATTCTATGGCTCCCAAGAAGACACAAGGCGCACCGCGGGAGGTTCTTCCCCGAGCATACGCGTGGACATCCCCACGAGCCCTCAAGCCCAGGTTCCACGCGTTTAATTCCACATAAAGAAATGCTTTAAGCACGCTTAACTCCATAGGAAGAATGCATTTATGCTTGTCGTTAATTCATGTAGTAAAGGTAAAAGTACATTTGAAAAATTATCTCCTTGAATGATGGACAAGGGTTGGTGCATGTCATGCAATTGGGTTGTTTGTGTTTCCAAAGTTGTGAACATAAATTACTTGTCCATCTTACGAGCTTAGTTGCATGTTGCATTTTTTTGTCCATTTCCAAAGTGATAAGCCTAAACGCATATTGCTTAGGGTTAAAAGAGGAAATTGTTAAGTGTATCCTTGATTGGCCGTGAAAGAACAAGCGTATCTTGCATTTAGTCAATAACTTCCTTGTTGTGATTTGCATGAGGAAAAATCGTTAACATTTGTTAGATGTTGTCCGAAAAATTGCATAGCATGGAAATGGAACCATCGACTTGCAAGTTGCATGCGAAGATGCTTGTGGAATGGATTAAGTCAACATTAGTCTTATAATATTCGTCTTGCATGAACTTCATTAACGATGTTGTATCTAGAAAAGGGTTGCCTGTTACATATTCATCATGTGTGAGTTTCATTTATCGAAGTTGCATTTAGAAAAGGTTGCATATCAAATCAAAGCATGAAATTCAATTGCATTAAACAAAAGGTTGTAGGCATAGTTCCTTGATGTAAATCTTTGTAGGTTTTATGCATGATATATTCTCCCAAATTGTCATTCGTCATGACTTTAGCAAGAAAAGAAGTAGTTATTGCAAAACCTTTTAGCTGCCTAAAAGTAATGAATCGCATGTTGCAATTATTTACACCTTTAGAACAAGCTTAGCATCTCTAAGAAAGGATCGTTCCTTGTCGCAAGACAAGTAGACCAATTTACCTAAATCACTTGTTAGGGTATAACCCTCAAGGGATTCGTATAAGCATAGCTAGTTAGTACAACGAATACCTCAAGTGCTAGCTAGGGCTTAGCACGTTAGAAATTATGCCTAGTATCATACTTGGTCACCAAGTCGAGACCCTCAAACCCAAAAGTCCTACCCACATTCATGGAATGCTGGGATTAATCGAACGCCATACACAATGATCTAGGGTTTTACCCTAAGGATCGAACGACATCCGATTAAGTTTAGAAACCCTAGGCCCAAACGTTATTCGCCTAGCAAGGTTAGCATTGGGTAGGGTAAGAAGACACCCCAAACCCTACCTTGACTAAGCAAATCCCGTGACAAGAAACACCGTTTGATGGGTGAAATGATCCCATAAGTTAGATGCGACACTTGTGCAACAAGTTGCAATATCGCATGGCTTGTGTTTTAAACACAAGGTAGATTTGCCACTCCTTGGAACGAGGTTGGCAGGTTCTAGCACAAGTCTAACTTGCAAGAGGATGAGTAGTCATCCTGTTACATCACCTTTCTTGGGCTGATTTTCCAAGTTAAGGGAAGTTATGTATTGCTTGGTAAGCAAAGGATCAATCAAGTTAGAGTGACATGGTCGCCAGGATTCACTGTTTTAATTTAAGAAACCTAAGGTGTTGGTTAATTTGGGTTGATAGGGTATGAACCTAACCCAAGGACAAAAGTGTAACAAACAAACCCTTGGGGATCTTGCCAAGTTGCAATTGATCTCAGATCGAATGTTGGACGTATTCGGAGAGAAGGATTCACTCCTTAGCAGTTGGCCAAGTAAAATGACCACTGGATTGATTGTGTTTGTACAATTTAGGAGCACTGTTTGTATTGCTTTGCTCAAAGAATCTAAGGATGGAAAGATGATTAATGCTTCAGGTTGAAGGCCTGAAGGGAGAGGCAGCATTAGTTACCCCCGACTGTCTGCCTGACCCTAACCAAGGGGGTTGTTAGCTGCACCGGGAACGTGGACCGAACCCGCCGCGAGAGGTCTCTCCATTGGGCACTACTTGGAGTAGGAGGACGCTTGGGTGCCAGGGGGCTCTGGCCGTAAATCCCTTGCCTTTTGGGCCCTGCACAAGAGGCCGACGTGACTCGGGATTGGATCTCGAGGCCCGCATACTAGTCTACGAGCGGAATCTTGGATTAGTAATCCCTGTGGATTGCTGGATTGCCTTTGTGTGGATTATGGATTGCCTTCGGGCAGATTATGGATTAGCCTACGGGATGGATTATATGATGTATTCCAAAGATAAATAAGTTTAAATGATGTAAAGGAACTTGTTTGATACTCCTTTTCTATGTCAAGTGCTAGGATTATGTGAACGTAATGTATTAGCTTGTTCCATCTCTCCAAGAATAATTGTACTTCGAAAGGGTTATGCCCATATGAATGAAATAAGACTCTTTTTTTATCAATGATTGTCTTGACTATGAGTATTGATACAAAAGTTAAGTGATTATGTCACTTGGCTAAAAGTTGATCTGGGCATGTTAAGGTATTATGAGGAACACTTAGCAAGTTTTAACGTAAAAGAAACTTATTGCCCAAGCGCAACCTCAAGTGAACTCCTACTGGGAGGAATGTTGACTTCGGTCAGATTCATGGTTATGAACCTAGGTATCCATGAGTGTTTGCTCGGAATGGATTGGCTTAAACCTAATGATGCCCACATTCATTGTGGAAAGGGCCAAGTTTCCTTTCGAAACTCTGAAGGGGAATTGGTTACAACTCAAGGAGAGGCTGTAAAGCCGAAAATTCAATTGGCCAAAGCATCTCGGATAATAAAGGGGGTTAGAAAGGGACTACTTGTTTATTTGATTAAGCTTAATAAGATAGATCAGAATCAGGAGTCTAGTGAAGAACCTTCATGGCTAAAGGAATACGGAGACGTATTTCCTGAAGAGTTGACAGAACTTCCGTCTCAAAGGGAAGTTGATCATGAAATTAAGCTAGTGCCAGGAGCTACACCCATTGCAAAGAGGCCATATAGAATGTCCATCCCGGAAGCAATTGAGCTAAAGGAGCAACTCAAGCAACTGTTAGATCAAGGCTACATCCGTCCTAGCAGTTCACCATGGGGAGCTCTAGTGCTGTTCCAGAAAAAGAAAGATGGGACGCTTTGGCTATGTATTGATTACCAAGGGTTGAATCAATCAACCATTAAGAACAAGTACCCTATTCCGAGAATAGATGAACTTCTTGACCGTCTTCAAGGTGCAAAGATCTTCTCCAAGATTGATCTCAGGTCTGGATACTATCAGATAAGGATCAAGGAAGAAGATATCCCAAAGATGGCATTCAACACAAGATATGGACACTTTGAGTTCCTAGTCATGTCATTCGGGCTGACAAATGCACCTGCCACCTTCAACAGGTTAATGCAGGATATCTTTAGGCCATATCTCGATGACTTTGTACTCGTTTTCTTTGACGATACCTTAGTCTACTCCAAACATGAAGAAGATCATGAACCCTAGCTTCGCATTGTCCTTGAGACAATGAGGGCACACAAGCTTTATGCCAAAAAGAAGAAGTGTGCATTCTTCAAATGATAGGTTGAATATCTGGGATTCATCGTATCAGCGGAAGGAATCTTAGTGGATCCAGAGACATTCTAGAATGGCCAATACCAACAACTGTCAAATAAATACGAAGTTTTCTTGGATTGACAAGATGGTACAGGGTCTTTATCAAAAACTATGCTTTGATTGCAACGCCTCTGATGAATCTACTGAAGAAGCAAACATCGATTGTATGGTCACCTGCTGCTGAACAATCTAGCTTTGATAGACTAAAGCAAAGCTTGGTATCAGCACCTATCTTGAAACTTTCAGATCTTGGTAAGGAGTTTGAAGTAATAACTGATGCTAGCACATGTTCCTTAGGATGTGTGCTTATGTAGGAAGGTCATCCCATAGCATATTCTTCAAGGAAACTGAAGAGCCATGAGAAGAATTATGCTACCCATGATTTGGAGTTGTTAGCTGTCATCCATGCTCTCGAAAAGAAAATCATCCCAGCCAATGTCTATCTATTCCCGAATAATTGTACTCGAGGCTTATGCTTTTTTATGAATAAATAAGAATTTTATGTTCATTTGAATTGTTTTATAGTGTCAATGAAAAATAATTCTGCCCATTGATTCAAGATGTATAGAGAAATGTGAATGTTATCTCAACACGAAGGTTTTAATGTAAAACTAGATACAACCCCAAGAGTAGAACTAGAGTCTTGTGTCCGCACTAAGCCCAGTGAAGGCACAAGAGAAGAAATTTCTTCTCAAACAGATTAAACCACCAGAATTTGACGGAAAGGAGAAGACTATTGAAGATGATACCAAAGTATGGATTGAATCCATGGAAGATTACTTCAGTGCAGCAAGAATAACACTTGTGAACCAGGCCATGATTGCAAAGCTCAAACTTACCAAAGAAGCTAGGCTCTGGTGGAAGCAATGGTGTAAGGACCAAGCAGTCTCTGAAAGCACAATAACTTGGGACAAGCTAAAGGAAGCCGTGCAAGGAAGATACATGCCACTTGCATACAGAACTCAGAAGATGAATGAGTTCTTCAAATTGAAACAATTGAGCCTATCACTAGAGGCGTACTACTCGAGATTTGTCTCGTTATTGAAATATGCTCCGACCATGAGCATTCCCCAACAAGTTTTGAAGTTCTGTGATGGGTTGAACCCACCATTGAACACTCGGTTGGAATCAATGCATCCTTCAGATTTACAAGACGCATTGATAAGAGCGGGACCTATTGCCCAAGAAGTCCAACCAAAGCTCGGAAATAATAGACCATGGTCTTACAAGGGCCAAAATCCAGGAATGTTGAAGGCTCAATTCAAGAGGGCTCAAGGACAAAGTCAAGACCAACGGAAGAAGCCAAGGGCAAATGCAATCAATGACTTTGTCCTGACTCAAAGAAGTGATCAAAGCATGCAAAGTTTCCACTGTAATGAACTTGGACACTTCAAAAGGGAATGCCCCAAACTTGGCGGAGAGCGTCGCAGAGGGAAATATCTCCACTAAGGCAATCAATAAAGAAGAAGACCCGTCCATGGAAGCTGAGATTGAGAGGGCATCCATTCATGCCACTCTCCATAAAAAGGGCACGAACCGCCAATTCTTAGTGATCCAAACACCATTAGATTACCAAGGTAAGAAATTCAAAACCCTGATTGACTGTGGTAGCAGTCATTCCTTTATTTCACCAGCTTGTGCTAAAAGGTTAGGAATAGCCACTGTAGCTGCACCCACCTTGCTTGTTGAACTAGCAAATGGGTGAGAATCTAGGAGTCCATGAGTGCCTACTCGGGATGGATTGGCTAATCCCCAATGATGCTCACATTCATTGTGAAAAAGGACGTCTCTTGTCATAATCCTAAAGGTGAGCAGGTGACAATATAGGGAAAAGTAGGTAAACCAAAAATCAAGCTAGCTATGGAAACCTGAATAGTTCAAGGGATAAGGAAAGGATTACCTGTCTACCTCATCAAGCTAAACAAACCAGAACATGTAGAGGACACCAATGAAGAACCATCTTGGCTAAAAGCATATGTGGATGTGTTCCCAGAAGAGTTGACTGAATTACCACCACCAAGGGAAGTGGATCATTAACACCAGGAGTTGCACCAGTTGCGCAAAAAGGCCCTACAAGATGTCCATTCTTGAAGCTAATGAGTTAAAGGAACAACTCAAATAGCTATTGGACCAAGGGTACATATAGCCCAACAGTTCTCCTTGGGGAGCTCCAGTCTTGTTCCAAAAGAAGAAGGATGGTACACTTCGCCTTTGCATCAATTATAGAGGCCTGAACCAAGTAACCATAAAAACTAAATACCCTATCCCAAGGATAGACAAGTTACTTGATCGATTGCAGGGAGCAAAAATCTTCTCGAAGATTGATTTGAGGTCAGGATACTACCAGATCCATGTCAAAGATGAAGATATTCCTAAGACGGCATTCAACACAAGATATGGTCATTTCGATTTCACAGTAATATCTTTCGGATTGACCAATGCCCCTGCCACCTTTACCAGGCTAATGCAAGACATTTTTAGACCATATCTTGACGATTTTGTGCTTGTCTTCTTTGATGATACCTTGGTTTATTCCAAGGAAGAGGGGGATCATGAGTCCCAAGTTCGCATAGTCCTTGAGACCATGAGAACTCATAAGCTCTATGCTAAGAATAAAAAGTGTGCCTTCCTGAAGAGGCAGATTGAATACCTTGGATTTATTGTGTCAAATGAAGGAATCTCTATAGATCCTACAAAGGTCAAGGATGTCCAAGAGTGGCCTCCACCAACTACTATTAAAGAAGTGCGTAGCTTTCTTGGATTAACAGGTTGGTACAGGATCTTCATTAATGACTATGCCTTAATCGCAGCACCCCTTACAAATTTGTTGAAGAAGCAGGTTTCCATAGCATGGACGCCCACTGAACAATCAAGTTTTGATCAGCTCAAGCATAGCTTAGTGACAACACCAATTCTAAAGCTCCCTGACTTGAGCAAGGAATTTGAAGTTGTCACGAATGCAAGCTCACTTGCACAAGGCTATGTACTAATGCAAGAAGGTCATCCTGTAGCATACTCTTTGAGGAAGCTAAAAACCCATGAAAGGAATTATGCTACCCATGACCTGGAGCTATTAGTAGTTATTCATGCTCTCAAGATTTGGCGGCACTATTTGCTTGGTAACAAGTTCTCTTTGGTCACAGACCATAAGAGCCTTAAATGGATCTTCACCCAGACTGCTGACCTCAATATGAGGCAACGTCGTTGGATTGAGGTTCTGCAAGAATATCATTTTGAGATCAAGTATCGACCTGGCAAGGAGAATGTAGTTGCTGATGCCTTAAAATCGCAAAGTGTTCCTCAACTCTCTTATTATGGAGAAACTCTCGATGGTAGAATCATCGGCAACTATGGTATCAATGCCTAGTAACCCTATCCTTGAATTAGTAGAGGAGGAAGCTAGCCATGACCCAAAATATCTGAAGATGATGAAGGAGATCTTGGGGAAGAACCAAAACCCCAAACTTAAGGTCAAATATCAAGAATTTTCAATCAATGAGGGACTTGTCTACTTTAGGACAACATTGTGCATACCCTCAAGCAGGAAGCTCAAAGTGAGAATACTTTGGGAAGCACATGATTCCCCCTTTTTAGGCCATCCCGGATATATCAAGGCCCTCAATACGGTTAGGAAGAGCTACCATTGGGAAAGGATTAAGGGAGATGTGCTCAAATATGTCACGGAATGCTTGTCTTGCGAGTGCATTAAAGTAGAACATGTCAAGATGCCTGGGAAGTTGCAACCTCTTGACATTCCCCAAATCAAGTGGGAATCTATCAGCATGGACTTTGTTGTTGGATTACCTTCAGTCTAAGGAGGATACAACTCAATTATGGTTATAGTAGACATTCTCACTAAGGTTGCACACCTCATTCCAGTCAAGATAAACTATAAAACTTCAGACATTGCCAGGTTATTCATCAAGAAGATATTCAAACTCCATGGGTTACCTAGAAGGATCGTTAGTGACCACGATTCCCTCTTCACATCTCACTTTTGGAGAGGGATATTCGAGGCCATTGGGACTCAACTTTGCTTCAGTACAGCCTTTCACCCTCAAACTGATGGCCAAATGGAGAGAGTCAACCAAGTCATTGAAGACATTATTAGGGCATATTGTTGTCGTGAAACCAGAAAATGGATCCAATATCTACCATTGGTAGAGTTCACCTATAATGCTTTCTACCAACAAAGCATTCAAATGACATATTTTCAAGCATTGTATGGGCATGATTGCCATACTCCATCGAACTTTTCAGATCCTACCTTGAGGGTAGAAGCTTCCAAAAAAATGCTTGAGGAGATGGATGAGCAGGTCAAGGCCATCAGACAAGACATTAGAGCTACCAAGGATAGGCAGAAAGCCTATGCGGATCTAAATAGACAAGAGAGACTCTTCAAAGAAGGAGATATGGTTTTTATTCATGTACGACAAAGAAGATTTCCTTATCACATTGGGAGAATTCAAGAAACTAAGTCCAAGGTATTGCGGACCCTACAAGTTCCTCAAGTGTCTAGGGCCCAGTGCCTACAAACTCCAACTCCTCGAGAACGTAAAGGTTCATAATGTATTCCATGTTATCCTATTAAAGAAATATGTATCCAATCCTAGCCATGTACTCAATGATCAACAAGTTGTAATGCCAAGCCAAGGAGTCCTTGAGCTCTGGCCAAGAGCTCTGGCTAAATAGAATCCTAGACACTCGAGAAAAGAGATTGAGGAGTAGAACCCTCAAAGAGTATCTCATCTAGTGGAAGGACTACCCATAAGAGGATGCCACATGGATTGACAAGAGTACTCTCAACCTCCAATACCCCCAATTCCTTTCGAGATGAGGATATCTTGATTCCTTCAGGGGGGAAGGATGTAATATTTTGCCGCAGTATGTCATCCCCCCCCCTTTTATCCTATTGCCGTCATCGTCATTTTCCCCCCCTTTTTATTTTCTTTTTAACAAATTAACAACCTTAATTTTTTTTTTACATCTCCCCCCCTATCAACACCGTCGGTTGTTTGGCGTGGCGGGAGGGGGAGTTGAGCTTGGAAAAAGCAGTGATGAGGGAAGGGACCTCTGGCACTCGTGACGAGGAAGGAGGAGATCACAATGGGAAAAGATGGGACATGGTGAGCAGAGGAGGGCGAGGATCATGAAAATGATAATTGTGATGGGGGGGAGGGGCACACATGTGCCACCTCCAACCCCCACTAATCTCCCGTTCTCCTTCTAGGAGGCATACTCTGCATGACGGGAGGGCCAGTCTGGCCGCTGAGGTAATGACAGAGGTAGGGGGCCCCCGTGCTAATACCCCCCATAACACCCTTCCTTCCTCCTCCCTATAAAAATCCCCCTCCCCCCTCCTTAACAAGAGAGATAATCCTCTTCTTTCATCCTCCTTGACCATCACCATCCCTCCACATTATAACTCATTTTCCTCCCTTTTTCTTTCAAGAGACTCGTTATTCTCCTTCCCCCCCCCCCTCTTGCCACCAAGATTGTGAGAAAGCAAAGGAGAGGGAGAGGTAGTGAAGGAGAGAATGAGAGATAGAGGAGAGGAAAGGGAAATCTAGAGTAAAGAAGGGTAAGAGAGGGAGAGAAGTGGTTCAAGAATAACTCCCTTATTGGGCAAAGACTTGAGTACCACTTCTCCCACTGCCAATCCCATAGTCAGTCCATTGACTGCCTCTAGACTGCGAAAGTCAAGGCAAGCACAGGGAACTCCAGCACCAAGGAGTCCTTTGAAGGAAGTGAAGGTCGCTTTCCAACTCCAAAATGGCCCCAAAGCGTAAGCTATTCCAAGTAACTGGAAAAGCCACAACTAGGTACCGCTATCGTGTCTAGAAAACTGACATCAAATATTTAAGCATGGGCATCATTAGGAAAAAGTCATACCTCGCATCAAGTAATTTGCATATTTTGAAGGGTAGCTAAAAAGGGTTTAATAATCATGAGTTGTCGAAAATAGATTGAGTATCTACGGTTATAGCAGAAAAAAGTCAAGTATTAGGATCTAACTTTCGCAGATGCATCATAGATTGCCAGGGTACATAAATATTCTGTATAGGTCAATTGCACTCCGTAGACAACCGTAGAGAATTAACTTGCATTTACAATGAATGCATGTACATTTGCATTTGAGTAATTAGGTCATGCCTTTTGAGTTGTATAAATGTACTAGAAGGGATTTTTATGAATAGGGACCTCACATCGCATTGACAACTCAGGGAAAACTTGCATTGGAACTTGCATGGCATCATGAATAGCCTCAATTGCACCACATAATGGGATAATAAAGAATAAAGTGACGGTGATGGGCGCCCGCCACCTGCAATGTGCAGTGGCGGGTACTGTCAGTGTAGTAATATATGTGCAGCTAGGCAGAGGCACCTTTACCCCCAACAACCTCCCACTTAAAGGCAAATCTACCCCAATAAGGAGTGAAAAGAAAAAGAAAAGACAGTACAATGTACACATGTACAATAGGATGAGGAAAAACGTAATCTCATCTAATGCCCATCAATCTCCAGAGGAAGTCAAAGCACTCAGTAGTGAGGCTTTTCATGAGGAGATCTGCAAGATTTTTGTCAGTGGAGATCTTGACAAGGTCAACAGACTTGTCTTCCATGACTCCACGTATGAAATGATACCTCACCTCAATGTGTTTTGTCTTCGCATGGAAGATCAGATTCTTGGCTAGCTCAATAACACTTACATAATCTGAATGCAGCTGGGTATAGAATCAATCCCAAGGTCATGAACCAAACGACCCAACCATACGGCCTCCTTGCAAGCCTCAATGGCTGCAACATACTCGGTCTCAGTGGTAGAGAGAGCCATACACTTTTGAATCTTGGACATCCAAGAGACAGCACCTCCAGCATAGGTGAATACATAGCCAGAAGTGGACTTCCTACTATCTGCATGTCCTACATAATTAGAGTCTGTGTACCCCACAACTCCTATATCCTGGCTACCATAGCAAATACACATATCTGCTATGCCCTTCAAGTATCTCATGATACCCTTCACAACATCCCAATGTTTCTTGCCAGGTGTAGCCATATAGCATGCCACAACACCAATTACAAATGCAATCTTTGGATGAGTGGCTATCATGGCATACATTAAATTGCCCACGGTTGATGCATAAGGGATCTTGGCCATCTCGACCCTCTGCTCATCTATCTGCGGACTGCAGACAACTATCTGTGGACAATTGGCATGTGAAACCTTCACATAAGAAGGTAATGGACATCCAATAGGTTTGACGTCTTGCATGCAAAAATTCTCAAGGACTTTATGAATGTACTCCCTCTGTGAGAGGTAGAGTAGTCCCTGATGCCTGTCTCACTTAATGTGCATACCAAGAATATGAGAGGCCTGTCCCAAATCCTTCATCTCAAAGCTCTTCTTCAACTGAGATTTAAGAGCTTCCACCTCATCATGATCTTTCCTTGCTATCATCATATCATCCACATAAAGTACCAAAATAAGCAATGAGCCATCATGGGCTATCTTTGTGTAAAGAAACCGATCCATAGCACTCCTACTGTAGCCCTGTGATTACATAAAGGCATCAAACTTATGATACCACTCCCTAGGTGCCTGCTTCAAGCCATAAAGATTTTTCTTCAACTTACACACTAGGTGCTCCTTGCTAGGTTCTGCAAAGCCCTTAGGCTGCTCCAATGTAAATCTCATCATGCAAATCCCCATGCAAGAATGCAGTCTTGACATCCATCTGATACATATCCAAGTCAAGCTGCGCAACTAAGGCCAAAACCAAGCGTAGGGTGGCCATCTTGACCATAGGATAAAAGACTTTATCAAAGTCAACTCCATGCTCCTGTTTAAAACCCTTAGCAATAAGTCTTGCCTTATAAGTTGTCTTGGGGTGCCAAGGGGTACCTTTTGGCTTGTACACCCATTTACATGGCAAAGCCTTCTTGCTATTAGGCAATGCAACCAAATCCCCATGTCATATTCTTATGCAGGGAGTCCATCTCAGACTACATAGCCCTCTCCCAAGAGTGACTATCATCCCTGTGCATAGTCTCATCATAGGTGAATGGCTCTCCTGCATCTGTAACCAATACATAATGCATCGAGGGCTCAAATCTATCAGGTGCACATCTAGCTCTAGTAGATTGCCTCACTACATATAGTCTACTATCTATCAGGTGCACATCTAGCTCTAGTAGACTGTCTCACTATAGACTCTACTGTATGTCTAGCATCCTGTCCAACACCATGGCCATGTGTACCAATTGTTGTTGCAGGCTGTCCAACTGGCTATGCAGGAGCATGTGGCTCCTCTTAGAATATAACCATGCATATCTCTACCACCTTCTCAGACTGCCTATGCATCTTGTCTTTATGGAAGACTACATCGTGACTGTAAATGACTTTCTATGCCTGCGGATCCCATAGGCAGTAACCCATCTTGCCTGCATCTCCATAGCCAAGGAAAATGCATTTGACACTCTTAGGATCCAACTTAGTCCACTTGTCCATGGGCACATGGCAGAATGCCTCACATTCAAATACACGTAGATGCGTATAAGATGGAGGTTTCCTATTCCATACCTCCTCTACAACGTGGAAATCCAAAGCATTAGAAGGTGATCTATTGATGACGTGCACAACTGTACTAACTGCCTCAGCCCAAAAGCTCTGTGGTAGGCCAACATTGCTAAGCATACTCCGTACACACTCCTGGATGGTTCTATTCATCCGTTCATCCAAACCATTCTAGGATGGGGTATAGGGGGTGGTCAACTAATGCTTAATACCACTCTTATCTCATAGCTGCTCAAAGGCACATGACATATATTATCTCCCATTGTCAGTCCTGAGGCATTTCAACCTATGCCCAATCTGGTTCTCAATCAATGCAAGCCATCTCTGAAAACACAGCCAAGACATATGACTTAAGCTTAATGGGGTAAGCCCAGACTTTACGTAAAAAATCATCAATGAACGTCACAAAATACCTTGCACTACCCATAGAATGAGAGGGAATGGGCCCATAGACATCCGAATGTACTAATTCCATGGGCTTACTCATGTGTGTCCTACTAGACTTCTTATGCGATTCCTAGTCTGTCTGCCATAAAGACAATGCTCACATGAATCAAAACATGCATAGTCAAGGGGCGGTAAGTACTGCAAACCAAAAAGCATTTTCATTCCCTTCAAGGACATATGGCCCAAACGGGCATGCCAAAGAGATACATGTGGGATGAAACTTGCTGACAAAACATGGTCAACAGAGGACCCATCAACTACAAGAGGATAGAGGCTACCAACCTTGGCACCTTTAGCAAACACAAGTTTGCCACAAATGATCTTCTAGGCAGAATCCGCAAATGAAACATGAAATCCAGCATCATCAAGCTGCCCTGCAGACATAAGACTGCGTGTAAGCGCAGGTACATGACATACATCCTGTAACAGAAAAGTATTGCCAATAGAGAATTGTAGCCGTACATCCCCAATGCCAACAATAGCAAGTGATCTTTCATCACCCAAGCGAACTGAACTAGAGACAATGCAATAGGAATGGAACCACTCACAGCATGGTGTAACATGAAATGAAGCACTAGAATCCAAAAGCTAGCACTCTGCATACATAGAGTGAACCTTGGTCAATGGCGTAGCATCACAAGAACTAGTTGCAAGTATGTACTCCCCATCGGAGTCATCAGTTTGCATGACATTTATCTCCTCGATTTTCACATTGGATTTCACAGGTATAATGCTGCGATCAGAGGACTTTTCCTGTACTTTGTGTTTCCCCTTCTCTTTGTACTTCTCATTGTGCAACTCATGACATTGTGGGCGTATATGACCCTTCTTGCCGCAATGATGACATGTTACATTAGCATTTCTCCCACGAGACTTGCTATGCGACTTACCATGCAACTTAGACCTAGACTTCTACGAGTCTCTACCACATCCATACCCACAGTCATTCTTTCCATTACCATCTCTACCTGTAACAGTCAAAGCATGCGACACACGAGAGGCATCCAAGTTCTTACGGTTGATCTCTTCCTGAAGAAGAGCACTCTCTACATCAAGCAAGTTCAAAATAGTAGCATGAGTACATAAGGCAGTGCAGAATACATCCCATGACTCACTCAGAGTCTCAAGAAAAAAAAAAGGAGTAACCTCATCATTAAAGGTAATGCCCTGCAAAGTCAAGTTCTTGAGAATAGCATGAAACTGGCTCAAATGAGCAAACATTGTCATATTCTCCTTCATGCGTAGGTACATAAGTTGCTTTAGCCAATACATCTGACTTGCTGAACTTTTCTTGTCATAGAGGTTCTTAATTTTATTCCAAAGTTGCCAAGCACTCTATGCTTCCTCAACCACATTGTAATGCACTTGTTTAGTGAGAGACAAGATGAGGGTGGACTTGCATAACTCATCAAGCTCATCCCATTCGTCATCAGTCATAGTTTCACGCTGCTCGCCATGCATCCTTAGTGGCTTGATCTGAGATTTCCACACCAATACCTACCAAACTTGACTCTTCCAGTAGGCATAATTCATACCATCAAGCTTAGTGATGTTGAAGATAGCACTATCAATGGAAGAAGATGCCATACTGCAATCCAAAATGGTGCAGACAGTTCAAAACTGCTGGTTGTTTTCTGCTATAAATAGCCAAAATACCACCAAAACCAAGGCAAAATGACCATGAACTGATAGCTAATGATGTTTCCCACCAAGTACCACCAAAAATACAGAAAATCAGGATGATTCAGTATGAAAGTTCCACGTCAGTCCATGCAAAACTACTTGCTGTAATAAATTACAGTCAGGTACAATGAGAGCAAACTGTAGGTAAAATGAATGCACCAAGTCAACCACTGACTATCAAAGAATAACCAGCATCAAGCGGGCATAAATTAGCATGTGACAATCATACGGACATCGAGCAAACACCCAAGCATGTCAAATGAGTCTGTCAGTAAGCCAGCACATCCCCTATGTAATAGGGCAAAGTGTACACAACACTGGCAAGACGTGACACAAATAGGTATATGCTCAGAGAGTACAAAGCCCAAGTCAACCCAAGTATATGTATGCGAACCACGGCATATCAACCATGCAACATCTAAGTGAAGAAGACCCCAGTCTCAAAAGACTCAAAGCTCAATAGCATAAACCACCTGCTCAATGTCTGTCAAGCATCCAAAGATGCTTCCACTAGCACAAAAGCCATATAGATCAAGCCAAGAAGATCAAGAAAGGCATATGATAGCACCTGTGAGATGGAAGATCCAAGATCAAGCATCTATAAGACATCATGAGCATATAGGCTTTGTAGCCTCCAATTATAGCATCCATAGACATCAATTGTATCCCAAATAAAACTCTTGCAAGCCAAGAAATATCCCAAGTAATTTTTGAGAATCCAAATTCAAGCCAAGACAAGGCTCTAGTAGCAATCGGCCCCAAACAATGTAACTAGCATGTAGTAGTGGCATAGGCCAAGCATGTCAAGACCGGTCAGACATAAGCAAAGTGCATGCCATAAGTACATCAAAGACGGAGCAACCAAATGCTTTCCAAATCTGAGCTCAAGCTCAATGAATGATCTAGTATGAGAACTAAGCTCAAAGTCATGTTCGAATGTCAATACATCATTGCATCCCTCCAATACATACCCCGAAACCAATAGGCATAACCAAAGGCAATCAGAGGCACTTCAGCCCACTATTGTATAGCAGTGATTTACTATTTGAAATTGAGTATTTTCAGGTCTAAATCATCACCAAAATTATGGTAAAGCATTAGCACAACATCCACCAAGCATAGGCATCAATGGTATAGCATATAGTGTATGTAGATGAGCTCTAGGACTTGTACACTTCTATTGTAGACCTAGACAGACTTGCTGCTGTATATTACATCCAATATGTGCTCAAAACAAAGTTCCAAAGCTCAAGAAAAGCATCAATACATTGCAACTAGCATTGCCAAGCATTGCTTTAGTGCCCAATGCAGAGAGTAATGACTAGTGAGCCAAAACCTTATAGTGGAGATGCAGCCCAGACCTGCAGGAAAATAGGCGCAAACTGGCATGGCTAGGTAGTAGCAATTTTGTGCTCCAATGTGGCTGATGAGGGGATTGGGATGGTGGTAAAGCTGGTCTACAATAGCCAAAGCTAGCCCTAAAGAGCTCCAAGAAAGGCAGGAGGCATAGGAGCTCCAATGAGCATGAGATATGGCTGCCCCCTTCCTGTAAATACCTTGTGTAACCTATAAACCAATAAAACCTTAAAATAAAATGGAGAAAAACCTCTGATTTAATGCCCTAAGGGTGCCCAAAGGGGCCGGCAGGAAGCCAGGGAGTGACGAAAGCTTAAGAGATTCCATTATGGCTGCTGGGAAGGAGACCCAATGTGTGTAGGTAATCAATAGGAAGCTGAAGGCCCCACGAACCAAGCTCGAGTAGTCATGAATCCATGCTTTGATACTAGTTAAAGGGTGAGAAGGATCGAAGCTTGCATGGGAGATCTATGGTGGGAGAGCAAGAGCAAGAGAGAAAGAGAGAGAGAGACCAAATGGGAACTCCAACAATCACAATGTGTGACATGGCCTTCCTTTATTCAAGTTGTCACTAAAAGAATAAAGAATAAATTGATGGTGACGGGTGCCCGCCACCTGCAATGTGTAGCGGCAGGTACTGTCAGTGTAGTAATACATGGGCGGCTAGGCAGAGGCGCCTTTATCCCCAATAGAAAGCAACTCAATCAGGCATCAAGGTAAGCTCACTACACTCGTAGAGAGGGATAGCGCGTTGGCTATGTGAGAGATAGCCATTAGTGGTTGCTTGAAACGTTTGAAGGAATAAGTGGTCCGTGGGTTTTGGTGGTTGAGCATGAGCTCCCTTTACATTTTGGTTCCATTGCTAGGACCAATGGATTCAAGCTTGAGCGCTTGTGTGCTTCAAATTGAGCATCGAAGTAAGGGTTGAATCCTCGAACTGGAGCTTGAGATAGGTAGGAAGTTTTGGGTCTTTTAATCGTCGCAACAAGTAAGTATTTTGGTTATTTTGGTAGTTTGATGATTAGAAGAGTAGGAGAAATCATTTCAGTACTTTGCTTTTGATTCTTGTTACATATAGAGTAGGTTAGGAGTAAGAAATCAGATTGGAAAAGCATAGGGTTTGTTGCTGTAAAACAAGCCCAAATAAGACACAAATCAAGAAAAACGGGGAAGATAAGTGCTCAAGGGGATTAAGGTCAACAAGTGAGTGATTAGGAGTGGCAAGACCTTTGTCGGGAAGGGGTTTAATAGCCAAGAGGCCAAGGGAGAGATCATTTGAAACCCTAGTTGTGAGTGAGAGAGAGAGAGAGCTCCATTGCATGGATTCACTTTGATTTTGCTGCCAACGAGTTTATTGCCTGCTACAAGTATATCCAAACCTTCTCCTTAATCCATAGATAGGATCTAGAAGTGCTTGAAGCCTTGAATCTCACGTTGCGTCAAATATTTCACCATTTTGGCAAGAAACGTGCTATGTTCGGCCCATCCCAGCGGCTCAATCCTGGGCCGAGTCCCAGAATCGGCCCTCCGCCACCCCTTGGCCACTCATCTTTGGCCTACTTGGCCTATTTGAGTCTCACATTCGAACATGCAGCCATGCAACCCACTCGGCCCTCGGCCATTTGGCCCTCAGCCTACCCGCCTCGGCCCAATCTTGTTTGGCCACTTGACCCTCGGTGGCCATTCGGCCCTCGGACATAGCATCCACTCGGCCCTCGGCCATTTGGCCCATCCAAACTCCATATTTGGCCTTGTCCCACTTGTGCCACATGTCATTTGGATGTCCCAATTTGGCCCAGTTCCACTCGGCCCTTGCTATTCAGCTCGTTCGAGTGATACACTCGGCCCCTGCAATTCGGACCTGTTGAGCCAAATTCGAGCCAAATCCGATTTTTCCTAAAATTCTTAAATTTTGGATCAAACCCACCTAGATACTGGCCATACGAACCTCGAAGGCCTTACAGACACTTGAAACACCTTTATGGTACAAGGAATAGAAGAATTTGTGAGACGCAGATGTAGGGGCAATGCCAGTCGACTATCTAGCAACCCACTCTATTAGTGGTATCAAGCGGAGTTGTAGACCCCCAAACAAATCTTGATTGAGCGGGAGGCATATCGAAAACCCTCTAAATCGGTGAGAACCCAAACATAAGCCTATAAGGCCAAACCCATAAACGAGAGCGCAAGAGCCGCTTAGACACTTTATTTTCTAACTCACTCTAATTTCCAGCACTCGGAACATACTGAAGAAAAGCTAAAAGCTTGATTGCACAAAGTACACGGAAAAGATTACACATACACACATAGAGTGAGGGTACACGCACTGAAGAAAAGCTAAAAGCTTGATTGCACATAGTACACGGAAAAGAGTACACATACACGCATAGAGTGAGGGTAAGTTGAGGATTGGTTTTGATTAACAAGGAACTCACTAGGACATAAAAAGTTGAAGGAACCCACTAGTAAGAGAAGATCCCAAGACATAGATGGGTGATTGAATCCCCAAGTGTAGGACCAAGTGAAGAACACAACTAAAAAGCTAGGTGCAGCAAGGACTGATACTATCGGGGAAGTGGATCTACCCGACCTCATCAACCTGATCGACAACTTGGTAGAACTTGACCTAGGAGACTTTTCTGAGGTGATCCAGCAATTAGTGAGCAAATATTGTTGAGAAATAGACAAATGATGTATGCTCCAAGAAGAGCTGTCCTAAATCCCATATGCACAATGAGAAAAGTGGAACAACCCAAACTCTATAAAGCATTGTACTTGACTATCACTTTCATATGAAATGAATACAATGTCATGATGCTTTGTGCTTTCAGTTAAGTTTCTTGTTATTATCGATCTTACACAAGATTGTGTTTATGAGTCCAAGCTAATCTATCTTGGAACCTAATTCACTCGTATAACAGTTTGTCTCTACTTGTCCATGTCATTATGAGTTTGGTCTTCATCTTTCATCCACTATAGCTTGTGTCATGCTCTAGATCCGCATCTTGTAACATGGTATCAAAGCCCAGTTGGGCATGGCTTAGCTCATCTCCATCTCTTCCTAGCTCAGGTTGAGTGCTGGATCTCATCTCCAACTTCATTTGCAATTCTACCTTCAATAAAGCTTCCATGGCAGTCATAGCCAACAATACCCTATCAGCTTGAAGCTTTTATATCTCTCTCCAGAGGCCAAATTTCTCTGGACTTCCTTCTAGAGAAGTGTTTCCCTGCTTCCAGAGCTCCTCCCTTGCACCTCAATCATTGACATTGGGCAGCTATTGCCTCAGCATTGCCTGTTTTCAAAGTTGCTACCATATCTGTGTCTGTGGCACCCACCTGACTTGGAGGAGTTGTATCTTCACATAGAGGCCATATCTCTCCAAGGTATCTTCTAGGAAAACATTCTTGAACTCCAGGTCCTCCTACCTGGCACATTATAGTGAGACATCAGTCCTCCAGCTACTCAAATTGCGCGAATTTGAAGACGCTGGCTAATCTGCACCTGGTTTCGTTCGAACAGTCGATTCTCTCTCCACACAGCGCGATTCTTGCCGAGACCATAGGGCTTTTGTAGAGCTTGAAGAGAGCTAAATTTCTATAAAAAAAACTTTTGAAAATGATCCATTGTAGCTCATGAAATTACTAAAAAACCAGACCTTGGTCTAAACCCTAATCCAAGAAGCCATAGCCAAAGCTTCAAAATTTGACATTTTTCACAGTTTCTTCTCACTGAAGTTATCAACATTGATTTTAATCACTAAGCAATACTCTTTGAAGTTCATTACAGTTCTAGAAGTGCCCAAGGAAGCTCAAAAGTCATCCACAAAGTTCGTGAGAGAAAGCAAATCAAGTATCGACTAGTATCCATTAATACTCAACTAGTGTCAATTTGACACCGTCTCTTGTGTCTCTTGACACATTAAAATACAATATTTTGTGGGTTAATTAAATCTTATCAACATGGCAGAGCTTGAGAAAATATCTAAATTCAATGGTGAAGGTTTTCATGCCTAGAAGGAGAAGACCATGTATCACCTGATGCGAAAGGACTTGTGGGACCTGTTTGAAGATGATGTAGATAGCAAGAAGGAAGATGATGAAGATGGGTTCATTGAAGAAGACTAGCTCAAAACAAAAGAATGGAAGAAGATGAATAACAAGGCACTAGGCATCATTGCCTGGGGACTAAGTGATGATGTGCTACATCATATCTTTGGCATTAATAGAAATGCTAGAACCGCTTGGGAGGAACTTGACAGAATGTTTGGTACCCAAGCAAAGAACTCAAAGGTAAAACTACTCATGTAGTTTTATAAACTAGATATCAAAGATAATGCTTCTATGACCACACGCATTAACAAGTTCAAGAGCCTAAAAACCCCTTACAACTCTTAAGAAGAATATTGATGACGATGAAGCAATAGTCATACTGCTTGCAAGTGTAAACAAGGATCCATATGAGAACCTTGTGTCCACTCTAAGTAATGTTCCCAGTCTCTCACTCAAAGATGTTGAGCACTCATTGCTTGATGGAGAAAGCAAATTTAAAAGAAAATATGTGAAAGAGAATAGCTCAAGGAAAAATCTCCTATACACCAAAGGAGCTACTGGACCCAAAGGAAGAGGTCATGGATTCAATGCCGACAATAGAAATCAGATGCAATGTCATTATTTTGGTAAAAATGGCCATATTGCCAGTGAATGTTTTCACAAGAAAAGAGCATAGCAGATGCAGAATGACCACCACCAAGTTCAACTCATGAATGAAGAAGAAGAAGAAGATACTTTTGCTACCATCAACAACTCTGACAGATTGTTTTAAGGAATGTGTTCCCATAGTGGATTTGCTTTGTAAAAACCCTTGCCAAATATGTAAAGTCTCAAGCTTTAACTTGACTAGGCTGCGTATGAGCTAGTCTCCTAGGCCATGTTATCTGTAGGGGGGGAAAAAGCCAGTAAGTGTAGGGACTCATCATTTGAGGGGGGGTGTTGAGAAATAGAAAAATGATGTATGCTCCAAGAAGAGCTATCTTGAATCCCATATGCACATCCCATATGCACAGTGAGGAAAGTGGAACCACCCAAACTCTATAAAGCATTGTACTTGACTATCACTTTCATATGAAATGAATAGAATGTAATGATGCTTTGTACTTTCAGTTAAGTGTCTTGTTATTGTCGATCTTACACAAGATTGTGTTTATGAGTCTAAGCTAATCTATCTTGGAACCTAATTCACTTGTGTAACAGTTTGTCTCTACTTGTCCATGTCATTATGAGTTTGGTATTCATCTTTCATCCACCATAGCTTGTGTCATGCTCTAGATCCGCATCTTGTAACAAATATGATGCTCAAACCCGGCTAGAATATCGCAGCAGACCTGCAAAGGACATCATAGCAGACCTTGAGGAGGAGAGGGGTGTAACATGCAAAGATCTGCAAGGCATAGTTGCTTACAACTAGGATCAGCAGACTATAGGAGCTTACGCCAGAACACAAAAATGTGAGAGATCCAAAGAGTGCTAGCCCTAGCAAGTAGAAATCGGACAGAGAACGAGAGAGCACTAGAAGGAAACCTCACACTAAGTGAGCTTCCGATGAAGAGGCTACTAGATAACATGGTAGCGGAGTAGAGCGCTACAGCATTAGCAAGATCGCTACTAGCAAGGTTAGGAGTCATCCAAGGCTCTAAGAGCTAATAAAAAATTACCATAGTAGCAAAGCAACTGGACAAATACTAGCCCCCGTACAACTTCATAGAGCAGTTTGAGAAAGTCTATGAGGCCAATGGCCTCACTGGTCTCACCCAATGCTCGCAATCTTTCAATATGTGCTTAGGCGATAAGGGTAGGACCTGGTACATGAGTCTAGATGCTGCTGAGCGAGCCAATTTCAATGGCCTGAAAAATATCTTCATTATTGAGAAGAGTCCAGTGCTAGAAATTCTGAGAGATCTTCAAGGCCAAGCGAGAAATCGGGCCCAAGTGCTCAGGATAAAGGGAAGGGCACTAACTCAAGACAAGAGCTAGTAGAGATGAAGATGGAAATAGCCAAATTGCAAGAGATGATGAGATGACCAATGTGCCAATACATCCAATGCGTGTATTGTGGCAAAAACTACTTGCCAGTCGAGTGTCAGGACCCTAGGTCACGACCTTGCACTAAGTGCAGTAGGTTCGGCCATGATGCCATGCATTTTCCATTACCTCGAAGACTCCCATACTCGAAGCTTTACAATCAATCCTACCTTGCGAATAGGCAGTCGAACTTCTTTGGAAGGGAAGCCCAATCGGCCCCCGTGGCACCTAATGACACTAATCCAACCATTTATCTTCATCCCTAAGATGGAGATAAACCCTAGGGGTATCCCTAGACCACCTGGACCCTACATAACCCATCCATCGAGTGACACTCCACTCCACCATATGGAGGAGTTGAACAACGACGAGCCTTATGCACACCCTTACGTATCGTATGATGAAGAAGGCAATGCAGTCCTTATGGACTAGTGACCAATATTGGTGATGGTGTTAGGAAGAGGGAGAGGCAGATGCCAAGGAGGGCGGAAGCAAGAGCCAATCATGTGTTGGACTTGCGGTCACCTAGGACACGTGTGTTGAACTTGCGGTCACCCAGGACACATGTCTTCTCACTGAGAGTGAAAGGTGACAATGATCGAAGCTTGCACGCAAGAGCTATGGCGGGAGAGCAAGAGTAAGAAAAAGAGAGACAAGAAATGGAAACTCCAATAGTCACAATGTGTGACCGGGCCTTCCTTTATTCAAACTATCACTAAAAGAATAAAGAATAAAGTGATGGTGATGGGCACCTGCCACCTGTAGCGTGCAGTGGCGGTGACTATCAGTGTGGTAATACACGGGCAGCTAGGCGGAGGCGCCTTTACCCCTAACAACCTCCCACTTAAAGGCGAATCTGCCCTAGTGAGGAGTGAAAAGAAAAAAGAAAAAAAAAGACAGTACAACATGTACACATGTACAACAGGATGAGGAAAGACGTCATCTCATCCCACACCCATCAACCTCCTGAGGAAGGCAAAGCACTCTATAGAGGCTTTTCGTGAGCAGGTCTGCAGGAATCTGGTCAGTCGAGATCTTGACAAGGCCAACTGACTTGTCCTCAACAATCCCAGATATGAAGTGATACCTCACCTCAATGTGTTTCGTCTTCGCATGGAAGATCGGATTCTTGGCTAACTGAACAGCACTCATAGAATCAGAATGCAGTGTAGGGATAGCATCAATACC
The DNA here is from genome assembly GCF_053477565.2 of Lygodium microphyllum. NCBI lineage: Eukaryota > Viridiplantae > Streptophyta > Polypodiopsida > Schizaeales > Lygodiaceae > Lygodium > Lygodium microphyllum. The sequence continues at coordinate 3,236,071 of NC_141153.1, read as the reverse complement.
AAGGTCAAAAACCAAATGGCCTCCTTGCAAGCCTCAGTGGCTGCAACATACTCGACCTCTGTCGTAGAAAGGGCCATGCATTTTTGCACCCTGGACATCCAAGAAACAACACCTCCAGCATACGTGAATACATAGCCGGAAGTGGAATTCCTACTATCTGCATGTCCTGCATAATTAGAGTCATTGTACCCCACAACTCCTAAATTTGCACACTAGGTGCTCCCTGCCAGGTTCTGCAAAGCCCTTAGGCTGCTCCATATAAATCTCATCATGCAAGTCCCCATGTAAGAAATCCGTCTTGACATCCATCTGGTATAAATCCAAGTAAAGCTAAGCAACCAAAGCTAAGACTAAGCGCAGGGTGGTCATCTTAACCACAGGAGAAAAGACCTCATCAAAGTCTACACCATGCTCCTGCTTAAAACCCTTTTCTACCAATCTAGCCTTGTATGCTGGCTTGGGGTGTCAAGGGGTACTTTTCAGCTTGTACACCCACTTGCATGGCAAAGCCTTCTTGCCCTTAGGCAAGGAAACCAAATCTCAAGTCTCATTCTTATGCAAGGAGTCTATCTCAGACTGCATAGCCCTCTCCCAGGAGTGACTGTCACCCTTGCGCATAGCCTCATCATAAGTGAAAGGCTCTCCTGCATCTGTAACTAAGACATAATGCATCGAGGGCTGAAATCTATCAAGTGGACATCTGTCTCTAGCAGACCATCTCATGGCAGGCTGTGCTGCCTGCCCAGCTGCTTGTTCAACACCCTAACCATGAGCATCTGTTGCAGCTATAGGCTCTCCAATGGGTTGTGCGAGAGCTCTCGGCTCCTCCTGAAATATGACCCTGCGGATCTCAACAACTCTCTCAGGCTGCCTATGCATCTTGTCTTCATGGAAGACTACATCATGACTACGGATGACTTTTTGCACCTACGGATTCTAGAGACGGTAACTCATCTCGCCTGCATCCCCATAACCAAGGAAAATGCATTTGACACTCTTAGGATCCAACTTACTTCTCTTGTCCCTGGGCACATGGCAAAATGCCTCACATCCAAAGACACGGAGATGTGCATAAGAGGGAGGTTTTCCAGTCCATACCTCCTCTGCAATCTGGAAATCCAAACCACTAGAAGGTGATCTATTTATGATATGCACATCTGTACTAACTGGCTCATCCCAAAAGCTCTGTGGTAGGCCTATATGGCTAAGCATATTGTGTACACACTCCTGGATGGTTCTATTCATCCGCTCAGCCAAACCATTCTAGGGGGGGTGTAGGGGCGGTCAACTGATGTTTAATACCCCTCTCATCACATAACTGCTCAAAAGCATGTGAGACATACTCACCCCCATTATTTGTCCTTAGGCATTTTAGCCTATACCCAGATTGGTTCTCAACCAATGCAAGCCATCTCTAAAACATAGCCAAGACATCGGATTTCAGCTTAATGGGATAAGCCCAAACTTTCCATGAAAAATCATTTATGAAAGTAACAAAATACTTTGCACCACCCATAGACTGATAAGGCATGGGCCCACAAAAATCCGAATGTACCAATGCCGAGGGCTCACTCATGCGTGGCCTACCAGACTTATTATGCATAGACCTAGTCTACCTGCCATAAAGACAATGCTCACATGAATGAAAACATGCATAATCAAGGGGCAGTAAGTATTGCAAACCAAAAAGCATTTTCATTCCCTTCAAAGACATATGGCCCAAATGGGCATGCCAAAGAGATACATGTGGGATAGAACCCACAGAAAAAACATGATCAAGGGAAGAAGCGGATAGAATCAAGGGATAGAGGCTGCCAGCCTTGGCACCTCTCGCAATCAAAAGTCTGCCACGAGTGATCTTCCATGCAGAGTCTCCAAAAGATATATGATAACCTGCGTCATTAAGCTGTCCAACTGACATGAGACTGTGTGTCAAAGCAGGTACATGATGTACATCCTGCATAACAAAACTGCTGCCAGAAGGAAACTGCAACCTAACATCACCAACGCCCACAATATCAAGAGACCTGTCATCACCCAAGCGCACAGAACCCGAAATAGTACGGTATGAATGAAACCACTCTCGGCAAGGTGTCACATGAAAGGATGCACCTGAGTCCAAGAGCCAACACTGTGCATACATAGAGTGTATCTCTGTCATTTGCAAAGCACTAAAAGAAGCTGCAAGGATATAACATCATCAACATCCTCAAGCTGCATAACATTGATCTCTTCAATTTTAACACTGGACTTTCCAGGCACTATGCGGCGATCAGAAGACTTATCCTGCACTTTGTATTCCCCCTTATCTTTGCGCCTTACATTGCACAGTTCATGACATTATGGCCTAATATGGCCCTTTTTTCCACAATGGTGACAAGTAACATCTACATTCCTGCCACGGGATTTGCTACGTGACTTCCCACGAGACTTGGACCGAGATTTCTGAGAATCCCGTCCACGGCCACTGCCACTGCCATGCTTTCCATATCCATCATTCCTGCCTCTAACTGTCATAGCATACGACACACGAGAGACATCCAAATTTTTACAGTTAACCTCTTCTTGTAGAAGAGCACTCTCAACATCAGATAATTTCAAGGTAGCAGTAGAGGCACATAATGCAGTGCGGAATACATCCCATGACTCATTAAGAGTACCAAGCAAGAAAAGAGGAGTGACATCCTCTGCAAAAGTGATGTCCTGCGAAGTCAAGTTCTTGAGTATAGCATGGAATTGGCTCAAGTGGGTAGACATAGTCACATTCTCCTTCATGCGCAGATCCATAAGCTGCTTCAGCCAATACATCTGACTCACTGGACTTTTCTTGTCATAGAGATTCTTGATTTTATCCCACAACTTCCATGCACTTTGTTCTTCCTCAAATACATTGTAATGAACCTGTTCTATGAGAGATAATACAATAGTGGACTTGCATAACTCATCAAGCTCAAACCATTCCTCATTCGGCATAGTTGCAGGCGGCTACCTGCCAAACCTCAATGGTTTGATCTGCGATTTCTGCACCAACACCTGCCAAGTCTGGCTCTTCCAATAAGAGTAATTTGTACCATCAAGCTTAGTGATGTTGAAAATAGCATGATCATTGGACGAACTCGCCATAATGCACGCTGGAAGACTGCAGACAGTTCAAAAAACTGCTTGCTGTTTACTGCAGAAAATGACCAAAAAATCACCAAAATCGAGAGAAAATGGTGAGAAAAGTGTAACCAAAGCTGTTGCCCACCAAGTACTAGTGAAAGTACATCATTTCAGAATATTTCAGTATGAAAAATCCATGCCAGTCTAGAGTTATATGCTTGTTGTAATAAATGACAGCAGGGTACTGTGAGAGTCAATTGCTGACCAAATCACTGCACCAAGTCAATAAATCATAGCCAAGACATGACCATCCATAAACGGGCATAAATCAGCACCAAACACTCATCAAGACCCTGAGCAAACACCCAAACATGTCACCAAAGCATCCGTCAATGAGTAGGCATACCCCCTAGACAGTAGGGCAAAGTATACCTAACACTGGCAAGACCTAACACCAGTAGGTGTATGCTCATAAGAATGCAAAGCCCAAGCTCAGGTCAAAAGCAACTCCAAGATATCAGTGCATGAACCATGCAACATTTAAGTGTAAGCGATCCCAAAGTCTCAAGTATCTGCAAAATTCTCAAATAGCATACAAGATGCTCCCACTCGCACAAAAGGCAGATAAACGAGCTCAACAGCTCAATCAAACCAAGTCAAAGTACCAAAGACATGTAACCAATACAATGCCTCAATAGTATCCCAAGAGCATGACAGCTACAAAGCAACTGTAGGTAGCATCCATGAGCAAGACATACATCCCAATAAAGATCTTTGACAACCAAAATGATATCCAATACACAATTCTAGAATAGCAAATGAGAATCCAAGCCAAGTCTTCAGAGAGCACTAAAGCTCAACAAGTACATGGTACACTGTGCCAAGACAAATGCATCAAGCCGTAGGCGTCGGGTAAGCATGTACCCAAAGAGCATATAACTCTGTCAAAGCACTGACCACTGTCAAGCATAGACCGATGTCAATAAGTGCGGGCTGAAATAAGCTCAAGCTTCCAAAAGCATCCGGATCCAATGACAAGCTCGAAGTCGTCCCTCGATGATCAATACATCATAGCATAACCCAAGACATACACCCCGAACCAATAGGCATATGTCAAAGCATGAAAGATAGCTTCATCCCAAGAGTATTTAACATGCATTTACTATTATAAACTATGTATTTCCAGCCCCACAATCATGCCAAAATCATAGCATGACATGTAGCTTCAATCCCCCAATCAATCGGGATGCAATAGGCATCAAACCGGTTATGTAGTCATGCCCAAACAAGCATAGGCATAAATTGTGAATGTAGCACTAGCATCAAATGTCTGTAGACTATTTATAACAGTCCTTAAACACTATTTTCAGCCACCAAACCAATGCCTAATCTCAAAGGATCAATGCCAAGTATCAATACATGTGCAAAAAGCCTGAAATGGAGCCTAAACAAGTGCTTAATGCCAAGCTGGAGTTGGAGCTAAAGTAACTAGTGCGTGGCTGAATGAAATCTGTCCAAAATCAAGCGCAAATCAGCATGATGATGCTGCTACTCTTGCTGGTCCACGTGGCAGGTCTGGAGAGATTGGAGGGCTCAAAAGGCCTTGGAACAAGCCTCTAGCAGCCCACAACCAGTGGCAAAGAGATATGAAGATTGGAAGCTTCAATGGTGGCTGCCCTGTTTACCTAGACATGTGGACTGAAATAAATATCTGAAATAATGAAGTAATACCTCAATGTCAATGCCCTGATGGTGCCTCAATAGGCCGGGAAGAAGCTCGGAAAGCCGGGGAGTGAGGGGAGCTCAAGAGAATGAGCTATGGCTGCTGGGAAGGAGACCCAATGCGAGTGGGGAGTCAATGGGAAGCTGAGAATGCCATGAGCCAAGCTCAAGAGTTGGGAAGCTAAGCTTTGATACCAGTTGAAAGGTGAGAAGGATCGAAGCTTGCGAGAGCTATGGCGGGAGAGCAAGTGCAAGAAAGAGAGAGACAAGAAATGGGAACTCCAACAGTCACAATGTGTGACCGGGCCTTCCTTTATTCAAACTGTCACTAAAAGAATAAAGAATAAAGTGACGGTGACGGGCGCCCACCACCTATAGTGTGCAGTGGCGGTGACTATCAGTGTAGTAATACACGGGCGGCTAGGCGAAGGCGCCTTTACCCCCAACAGAGAGGGAGCAAGCAAATAGAGACAAGACTGACCTAAGATGCATTGAGTGTAGAATCACACATCTCTTTATCAATTGCCCTATATGGAAGCCATTCTCTAGTTTGAAAAATGAGCCATCAGTCCCCTTGGGGTTATTTGGTATCGAGACACTCGATGGGGAGGCCACACCTATCACATTGCATGTCATGACTCGTGCGCAAACAAACCAAGCTCGCATATCATTGCCAGGGCCTAGCAATCTCGATGAAACCCCAATTGAAAAGAAGAGTCGGAGACAAAGGAAGAAGATACTAGATACTAAGGTCACGCTCAAAACCAAAAGTGCCATGACACTGCCTGCTGGGAAGAAAGTCACCAATGCAGAGGCAGAAATGTCAGCTCAAAAGACAGCTGAGAAGGGAAGTGCTAAGGTTGGGGAGTACCCCAACCCAAAGCGCCAACTCAAAGGAATTGAGAAAGTGAAGGAGTGGGTTAAAGAAGCCTAAGAGCACCTAAAAGACGTTGAGCCCATACTAGAAGATGAGATCAATGCTCTCTCAAGCATAAGCATGCCAGTCTCACCCCCATGACCAAAATCGAGGGATGCGACTATACCACAAGCAGTGCCGCTTAACCAAGGTCTAAATACTATGGGCTAATAAATTAGTCAAGGCCATTGGCCCCAAGAACTGCAGAGTTAGGAGAGAGGCAAGTAGCTAGCAACATCCTTAATACATTCATGACCACCCCTATGACTCTGAGCTTAGGAAACCTTCTTAGGCAGCATCCAATGCTATGGAAAGAGATGAAACAGTGGGTCGAAGAATCAAATGAGTAAGCCACCACAGACTTGCATGACCATGATGCAGAAACTCAAATACTGAGCGTGACAATGCACTGCGTGCCTAAGTCCTTGCACATCAATGCTTTTTGGGAAGGCACAGAGATGCATGCAGTCCTACTGGTCTTAGCTCTTGGAGATGTCACAAGGAAGGGAATCATAGACACGGGAGTGGGAGTTAGTGTGCTAAGCCATCCTGTACTCCAAACCTAGGGTAACCCACTAGTCAAGACTACTAGGTTCAATGTCACAGTGGCTAATGGAATGAAGGTGAAACCATTCGGCATGTTAAAGAATTGGCCAGTGAACATCACAAAAGTCCAATTCTCTATTGAATTTATAGTCATGAAGGGAGTGGACTACGACATCCTGCTAGGCCGACCTTGGATGTGCAACACGAGAGTCATAGAAGACTGGGGTGACGGTCTCATCTTCCTAGGCAATTGAATGGAGGCTGTAGGAGTAGAGACAGACACTTGGAAGACTACACTAGTTGACCTAGACGTCATCTCCACCATGCTGAAGGGTGACAGCTAGATTAGGAAATCATGTGGGCCCTTAACCAAGTACATCCCATGTCCTGAGGATGAGCGAGACTAGATGCATGTTCTTGCTACCATCAACCTATCATTCTCGGACAATGAGGAGTACAAACAAGCCATCAAGAGAATTGGCAAGCCCAAAGACACACCCTCAGTTTGCTTGATGGCTGGAAGCCTACGTGGAAGACCCAACCTTGGAGTTTGCTTGATGGATGGAAGCCTACGCGGAAGACCCAACCTTGGAGTTCTGATGAACAATACACGAGAGTTCCTTGAGATCCTAGGATATATGATTGACAAGTTAATTGGCAATCCAAAAACAAATCTCAAGCCACTCCAAGATCTCTTGGATGAGCCTAAGTGGCGATGGTCCAAGGTGCATGATTTAAACTTGATGTACAATTGGGCCTTTGTCCTCGACCAACAAGAAGAGACATATCAGGACTTGGAAGATGATGAGCAGTCAGACAAAGATAGCTCTAACGATGAATATAAAGATTGATGTTCCTTCAGTGATGAGAGCGAAAGGGAAATAGACACTATAGAATATGACACTAGAGGACGTGTAATCAAACAAATATGAGTTGACTCTAGACCGCACAAGCAGAACGCCTTTAGGATAGAAAGAGGAGTTAGGCGCATGGATTGTGATTGAACCTAGTTGGAGCACATAGGCGCACTTGACTATCTAGCCCAACCAAGTGATGCACCAATGTTGAGGATGGACTCACCTTTTGAGCTGTGACCACCAGGAGAGACTCCCTCTTCTAGCGAAGATGGAGAGTTCCATTCTGGGTCAAAAGTTAGCTCAGAAAGTGATCGTGAGATACCTCGACCTTCCAGGACCAGACGCACCAAGGGAAACCTACTCGTCCACCTAAGGCACCGACGTTTAAGGGAGGAACGACAGAAGCTACCTAAGGATATGTAAGTAGAAGAGCAGCAAAAATCGCAAGACCTACCAAAGTGATTCACGAAATTCAAAAAGGAGATAGGGTAGTGATCTTGGTAGGAGCCAAACGATAGGGGCAAGCAAGTGAACCAATCAAAGGACCCCCCAAGGTCAAGGAGGTCAATTTAGCCAGGGAAAGGGAGACATCTTGACCTCTCTTTATAGCCGATGACTTAACTAAGGAAGAGGAAGCAAGTCTCATTTCTCTCTTACAAGAGTATATAGACATCTTTGCTTGTTCCCTAGAAGAGCTCAAGGGGGTAGACCTGAGTGTAGTGACTCACAACATACCCATGACACCTGATGCAATGTCGGTCAAGCAGTGACCATATTCTATGAGTCCAAAGCATTCCCACGCCATCAAGGAGAAAATTGACAAGCTAATGAGAGCAGGATTTGTCTACAAAATTGAGCACACGGACTTGGTTTTTCCCATAGTCATCGTATTGAAGAAGAATAGAAAGATTAGAGTGTGTGTCAATTACAAGAAGGTAAACGCTACTACGAAGAGAGATAACTATCCATTGTCATACACCGAGCACATGCTTGAGAGAGTGGTTGGCAAAGAGGCCTACAATTTTCTAAACGGCTTCTTTGGTTACAATCAGGTGCAAGTGCATCCTAAGGATAGGCATAGGACTGCATTTGCCACTGAGTTGGGCATTTTTGCCTACATAGTCATGCCTTTCGGGTTGACTAATGAGCCAACTACCTTTCAACGACTTATGTACACTATATTCAAATATATGCTTAGGAAAGGAGTTAAAGGTCTCTATGGATGACTTGTGTGTTCACTCTACTTGGAGGGAACACTTGGACAAACTCCGAGCAGTCTTTGAACAGTATTGACTATATCGTCTCTCATTGAACCCCTTGAAGTGCTAGTTTTGGGTAAAGCACGGATGCATCTTAGGGCACGTAGTGTTGAAGAACGACATTTCCACAGACTTCTCGAAGGTCAGGGTCATTGTCAATCTTCCACCCCCAACTGATTAGCGTTCAGTGCTTCTTAGGACATACAGGATATTATCGGCGGTTTGTGTTGAACTATGCATTGATTGCTAGACCTCTATACAAGCTATTGATCGTATTCGAATGGACTGAGGAATGCCAATGCGCATATAAGGAAGTAAAAAAGGCTCTGACCATGGCACCAATTCTACGAGCCCCAGATTGGACACTCACATTCCATGTGCACATTCATGCTTCAAAATTTGTCGTAGGAGCTGTGTTGTGCCAACTTGGTGAACACAACCTAGATTACCCAGTGATCTTTGCTACTAGACAACTCACTGAGACCAAAATAAATTACTCAACAATGAAGAGAGAGAGTTTGGCCATGGTATTTGCTGTAAAGAAATTTCGGTATTATCTTTTGTCTACGCCTTTTACCTTCTTTGTTGACATGGACTGCTAGATACGCATCTATTTAGCTTATCTAGTGAAGGAGATTTGTTTAGAGCCGACATGATGCCGTATTGGGTAGATGACATAGTCCAAGTGCTTGAGCATGGACTACCTAACCAACCAATAGAAAAGGCCCATCTTAGGTGCCTCATTCTGAAGATTCAACCCTATCAACTAATAGGAGGCTAACTCTATAGGTTGGGGCAAGGCGAGTTGCTGTGCAGATGCGTGTGTGAGCATGAAATGCATGACGTACTCACAGAGGCACACGACAGAATCGCAGTAGGATACTTCAGTGGAGACATGATAGCTTGCAAGGTGCTGCAGTCCTAGCTTTGGTGGCCCACTCTTTTCTAAGATGCAGCACAATTCGTAAAGCATTGTGATGAGTGCCAACAGACTAAGGTCCCTATTTGTAAGGATCACATGGAGCTAACCCCAATCATTACATGACAACCCTTCAAGAAATAGGAGATTGACTTCATCCGACCCATTAGTCCCACAGCACAGTATTCACAAGATAAGTACATCATTGTCGCCACCGATTATCTAAGGAAATGGGCAGAAGTACAAGCTACAAGAAAAAATGACGCTAGGACCACTACCAAGTTCTTATGGGAGCAAGTGATCTCACAATTCGGTTGCCCCATTGAACTTGTTAGTGATCAAGGCACACACTTCGTCAACAAAGTGATAGCTCATCTCCTATCAACCTTCCTAATCATCCATTACCCTCAACAAAATGGCCAAGCTAAATCCACAAATAAAATCTTGGTGAACGTCCTGACCAAGGTAGTCTCTGCTTCGCATAATGACCGGGATAACAAGTTGATGGCGGCCTTGCGGGCCTACTGCATGGCCTATAAAATGAATGTAGGTCAAACTCCCTTTAGGTTGACCTATGGAACTGAGGCAACTCTACGCTTAAGAGTTTTTCATTCCTAGCCTAAGGATAGCCCTTCAAGAGAGATGGGATGGGAAGGAAGCATGGACAGAATGCCTGGTTGAGCTCAAAGGCTTATTGAAAACTCAGCTTCTAGCCACCCATGCTCTAATATGTGAGAAGGCAAGACACAAAAACTGGTTTGACAAGCATGTTAAGCAGTGAGACTTTGAACAGGGTGACTTAGTACTATTGTACTTAGTCAAGGGACATAAACAAAAAATGAAGTTTAGGGGGTTAGGACCTTTCAAAGTTTAGGCCATTGGCCAAACTAGCAATGTAGAACTCGAAACCTTGGAAGGTGAGAGCATAGGCTTCTTCAACGGCAACTGCATGAAGAAGTACTACCCTCCCATGCACCTGTTGCATGAGCCTCCAATGCTAGAGTCCCTTATCAATGTATGCATAGCCACTATCACTGAGATCCATGATAAAGATGAGGAAGCTGTAGAACCAGCTTACCTAAGCATAATAGTCACTACCAAGCACACATGCACCTTCAATGCATTGATCGATGAGGGAGTTGACTTTAATGTCTTAACTCACGATCATTGGATCCAAATTGGAAAACTGCAGTTATAGCTCACCAACGTTAAACTCAGCTCGTATGGGGGCCCATCATACACACTCTTGGGAAAGTGCAAGGCTGCAATTTCTATCGAGTCTGAAAGCATGTCGATGATCTTCTATGTGTTTCCCAACACTAAAGATGCAAGCACAAAGTCACTGTTAGGATAAACCTTTAAGAAGCAAGCTCATTGCAATGTCGACTACGAGTCACAGCATATCCACCTAGCCATGGGCAACATCAGCATAGTTACAACCTTCAGCAAGGGCTATGCAACTCCTTCCAAGTCCGCAAAGCCATCGGTAGAGAAACCTGCTGCCAAGTCTAAGGAAGGGGGTAGTGCTTCATCACAACCCACCAAGCCTCAAGACCAGCAAATCACTAAAGTCAAAGCTAAGTCTCATGAGCCAAAGCTTCAATGGATGCCTAAACTGCAATGCCTAAACTACAAGGACTACTGCCTAGGAGTAGACACTCACAGCCTTGCAAGGCTAAGAACCCCACCTCGCGCCCTAGGAGGCCAAGTCGCAACTACAAACATCGACGTACGATCCAGCTGTAGTGGGTCCCCAAGACCCTATTGCAAGTGCAAGGCTATTACGAGGGTAATGCATGGATATGGATTTCTAAGGCCAAAACGACCAAAGGCACTACTCGAATGCCACCCTTAAGCTTGACCACACAAGACTATATGACACATCCAAGGCCAAGGCCGCAAGAGCCTCTGCCTTCAAAATCACCAATACCCAAACCAATGAAAACTAAGCAAATCTATCGGTCCAAACCACACCCTACTACTTACACACCGGCTATGACTAGTCCTACAGTTCATGGACCATCACCTGAATGTCGCAGTGCACCGACAGTGACAACCATAGCCCTGCCTACTGTACAAGAGGCCCACCCACAAGCTCAGGAATAACCAAAGCGGCCACTATCAGCTATCAAACTATATAGTTTTGTCAAACCCCAACGTCCAGTTGGCCTTAGACCCTCTTATGAGTGATGATCGATTTTGACTCTGGCCCTAGACTTAGCAGAAAACACAGGGGATGACTTGGTTGCCTATCTTAGACATTTAGATGCAACCTTCATGTCACTTGCTAAAAGCTATGATTGCTTAGACTTGGGACTCTTGGATGAGCCTATAGCGATGGAAGTACGGACACTCTCTTGCTCGTGGGAGGAATCGAAATTTGTGTTTGTCAAGGCTTCTGAGGCAGCTGAGGAGCTGATTGCCACCGCGAACAAGTGCAGAAACAACGCCTCATAACCTCATATGTCAAGCGCATAACTTATGCCAATGATCAAGATATAGAAGACTTGAAATAGCTTGCTTACAGCAACTCTCCTTTCTTGAGGAAATGGTACACTTTTTGCCTTCAATGGAAGCTCGAAGGATGTCAAATCATGACAAATGCAGAGCAATGATGCACAATCAAAACATTGGACTACAACCCAACTTATGTCGCTCCAACCTCTTATAGAGTATTGACCACTATTTGTGACCGACCCATGGAAGAACACATTCAGGGACACCCCTACTTAGATCGCATCCTCAGCAAGGAGGAACTGCACATTGCTAGTCTCTTAGACTCTAGTGACTCCTTGCTCGATGTCCTTATTTACATCACCCAGGTAGGCATCCAACCTTTTGACATGGACCAATACGCTCGAATGAAATATAATCCCAACTTCTATACTTGGCTCATGCGAAAGTAAAGCACTATGCCCATTCGCTAAATGCCCTCTACCCTCTAACTTTCAATCCTAGGAAGGATTCTTCTCAATTCCAAGGAGGAGGGGGTAAAGGGGTAAGGTGAATCAAAAGCAAATCAAATCAAACACATAAGGAAACAAGAAAATTAAAAACATACCTTAAGAGCCTCAATCCACATCTAAGAGCAAAAAAGGAAGGAAAACATCAACTAGCAATTGAGGAAAATGCCACAAAACTTTGAAATAAAGCTTGAAGGGAAAGTCTAAATCTGTACCAAAAATGTTTCAATTCAGTAAGCATAAAGTCTTTTCTTCCAGCAAGTAACCGTTTTGGAAAGTACTAATGATAAACCATGGTTTATGATAGGAGGTGAAGATGTCACAAGCAAGACTAAGCCCATTGCCTTCCCTTCATGGAAGAGGAAAGAGCAAAGTATGGCCTTTCTCTCGAAAACCGCCAACTCAAATTTAGGAGTATTCACAACATCGAAGAGGTGGTGACCAATGAGGAGGTAGTTAGGAGGGTTGTAGAGGAAGAGAAAAGTCGTTGAGAAGGAGGAGGAGTTGAGGAAGAAGGAAAAGGAAGATATCGAGCTGGCCAAACGCAGGTTAATAGAGCAACAAGGCAAACAAGGCAAGATGGACACCTTGAGCCCAAGGAGAGATGAGGGCATGGGCTCAAGCACACAGGTACCGGAAGCCACGCCAACCGCAGTGTAAGAGGGCAAGGGCAAAGCCCCCATCCACCCCATTCCGCCCCTCATGGTACCTACCCCCACAACATCAACCCCTACCCAAAGCACCCCGGCCATGGTCGATGCCACTAATATTATGGCCTAGGTGCAATATTTCATTAACAAGGAACTAGCTCAGGCAAAGAGCATGGAAACCCCAATCCTAGGGCAAAAAAGATCGGTAGTAGCAGATGCCGACATGATCCTAAGCAGCAAAAGGTGGGAACTTCCACAACTCCCATCCCCACAACTGTGACGCCACCCATTAACTACGTTGAGTATGTCGCGGAGCTACTATCTCAATTGGAGAAAGCCAATGACAAAAAGAGAATAGCGGTGGTTGAGTTGGAAGCCGAGAAAGAGTCGATGGTGACCTTCCAGCTGGAAAAACGCGACAGGTGGCCATGTACCAAAAAGAAGCTAGTGAGCTAAAGGAAAAGCTCAGTATCAAGGAAGAAAAGGAGAAGACCTGGAGACAACAGCTCAAAGACGAGAACCAGAAGCTGGTTGCACTACAACACGAATAAAAACTCTTAATAATGCAGCATGAGGACTTAGAAGCTCACCTGAAGAGAGTCCAACTGAGCATGGAGGAGCTTGCCGCAAGAGAAGCAATATGAGAGCAGGAACATGAGGAGCATCACTAAGAGGTCGAAGACCTAATAGTCAGGGTGTTCTTGGAGACAGATGAGTAGGAGTGGCTGGAGAGAGAAATCGAGCACTTGCAAAAGGAAAATGAGGTGATCACTCACAAGTGGAAAGAGCGGAAGTTGGCAATAACAGCCTTAACACAGAGGTAGGGGGAGAGCTCCGGGGAGATGAAAAAGAGAGCAGAAGAGTGGGCAACTCACAATGAAAGGAGGGTGAAAACCCTGGTGCGTTGTCTAGCTCAAGTGGAAAAAGACAAAGTATTCAGTGAAAGCAGAGTAGAGGCCTCCCATGTGGGCTTCCAAAAGTAGCAATGTGCCTTTCTGAATACTTTATTGGATGTCATACAAGTAGAGGAGGGAGAATCCATAGAAGCCGTTGAGAAGAAGCTAGGAATGGCACACAGGGCCCTGAGAGCACGCCTGCAGATGCCACCACAACTTGTGGGAGTTGGCCTTAGCCTAGAAGAGCAGCATCACTATCTCCTACTAGTAGGCCTAACCCCACAAGAAGTGGACGCACTCGGATTCACAGAAGGGGCACAGCAAGAGCCAAGGCAAGAGGAGGAGGCAAACATGAACTTTGAAATGGGACTGCACGAGAAAGATCTTGTCCCTCTGCCTCCTTTCCCATGACCTGACGAGCAGCGATAAGTAGATACCTTTGCAGAAAGAAAGGTGGCACTGAGAGAAAGGAGAAAAAAATGGTGGAGGAAACAAGAAGAAGATGGAATACCATAGGAGTAATGGCACCATCGGCACCTATCCCACCATGTAAGGACGAATCCCCAGCAAGCTTCCACACTAACCTTGTGATTCGGGAGAGGCAAGAAATGGCAAGGAACCCCTTCGATTTTAATTTCCAATTCCCCACCACCTTGCATAGAGTTTTTCCCATCAAGGTGGTGGAGGAGGTGATTAATATCGGAGGCAAGCTCGGGGAGAAGGAAGGAGAGAGAGTAGAATCCCACGCTATGGGGCACTGAAGATACGGAATTTTGGCAAAACAAAGTTTTTGAAGTGCTGAGGTCTGTGCCTAGTTATGAATGGCAACCTACATGGAGAAGGCGGATCTGCAACATCAACATGGACACTTGGATGGCCTTTTGCAACACTCAACCCTTCGAACGAAACAACCCAACGTTCATGCCATACCCTTGAAGGGTAGGAGTGGATTTTGTCCCCAATGTCCACAGCTAGTGTGACTTCCCGATAATCTATAATCTGCATTGTACTATATATGAAGACGCCCTTATCTTCACATTAGAAAATTTGTATGATACCATGGTCCACTTCATCAAGAATTCTCTTCATGCCCTAACCCCGCCTTTATTTCCACCTATAATTACCTTATATTGCTTAGGATACTCCTTAGACAAGACCCCACTCCACAGGAGCGCGGCCTCCTAGCCCTCCATTTTGATCCTAATGCTATAGATAGTTGCGCGATGGCTCGATTAATGATGCGAGCTGCTCTACTACCTTCATTTTGCTTAGCTCGTCTAGAGGATATGAATGATAGCTGCTTCACCCGTTGCAATCATCCATTCCTCTCCACCACCACCCTTCAAGTTCGCCTAGACCTCAAGGGGTATCTCCAAAGCCGCCAATTCCTTAACAAATTTATTAATCCTCCTTCTCTGCCTCACTTTGATGATGAAGACTAGCTTCTCTCATGACTGTGCAACTTTATTTTAAAAAAAGGGGACAAGAAAGTAAAAAACAAAAAGAGGAACAAAGAAAATGGAAATGAAAACAGATATCACACAAGACACAACGAGCTACATGTAGACCACAGTCATTGCACCTAGGGGTTCTCAAGTTGGGTGCATCCGATGGCTTCAGTTGGTTGGCTCATTTGATTCCCCACTTCATGCTTAGGGCACATCAAGGGCAAGACATACCTAGGGAGGTAACACTCACCTATGGTTAGACCTGTCACCCTAAGCTACAAGCACTGCACCTCCCTTATGCACAAATTGGGTCCTCAAGTGAGGGACAATGCCCAAGCTTGCCTATGGTTTTGACCCAACTCCCAATCCCACTAGCCAAGCACAATGCACCACACGACAAATCAAGTACACCCCCATGTAGTGCACCTTCTTTTCTTTTCAGGTACAAACAAAGGCTCCAACCACCAGCTTTGGAGGCCCCATCATCCATGCGATGCGCTCTCGACCTCCACCACCTTAACTGGGTGATTCATTTCTTTCCAAGCCCAATTTCCCTAAGACCCCATCAACATCGACTCATACATCTACCCTTTCTCATCAAACCTTTATCAGCTCAAAAATCGCAAGTGTCCTAGAACTACCACCCACCTAATAGAGAGGTCATCTTATGCGACAATGTCACCATGCAAGCAAAATAAGGCAAAGGCAGACCAAGGCAGTCTCGGTCAAAAAGTGAATGAAGAAGCTCATTTGAATAGTGCAGGAGAAGGCAACCACGGAAGACTAAAAGACGGATCCGTCTAACACCATCATCAATTTCAAATATGGATCTGCCCATCAGCCTCTCTCCAAGCAGGGATCCGTCCAACATGATATTAAATTTCAAAGGACAAATTCCCTCAATGCCAGCAACAAGGAGGGACCCACCCCAACTACATCTTCAATTTCAAGGGCCAATCCACCCAACACCAACCCCCACAAGGGCTTGTATACAAACTCAAAAAATCCATTGGGCTACACCCATCCCTCCTTCCAACCCCTCCACATCAGTGCCATGGGAATGGCACTAAACTAAGAGGGGGGTAATGTTAACCTAAGCACAAGAACAGAGCAGAAAATGTGGAAAAGCACAAGTTGGGTCACCTTAAAGAAGGGTGGCCTCTAAAAAATCAAGTCATAGATTAAAGTACATTTTTAAACGCAAGGCACCACTAAAACTATTGTAAAAGAGCGCCAGGCTCCCTC
Source organism: Lygodium microphyllum (assembly GCF_053477565.2). Classification (NCBI taxonomy): domain Eukaryota; kingdom Viridiplantae; phylum Streptophyta; class Polypodiopsida; order Schizaeales; family Lygodiaceae; genus Lygodium; species Lygodium microphyllum. The sequence continues at coordinate 3,219,548 of NC_141153.1, read as the reverse complement.
CTGTGCAAATTGTAAAAGGTAGTTAGGCATTAGTAAGAAAGAAGGAAAATAGAAGGTACATAGAGGAAAAGGTAAAAAGGACCTTATCACAATAGTCGGTCATGTAAAAAGGGGATAAGGGGATGACCGCCCAAAAGAAAATTTAGGGTTTTTTATATAAAGTTGAAAAGTGAATGAAGAGCTCATTCTTTAGTGTGTGGCAAAGTGGACTCTTCTTCTTCTCTCCTTCTCTTCTCTTGCTTGCTTTCTTGCTTGTGAGTGCTTGAGGGAGGGAGCGTGAGTGAGTGAGGGAGTGAGTGTGTGAGGGTGAGGGATCTTGGAGGTGAAGCCCTCCACCATCTCCTCTCTTCTTCTTCTCTTCTCTTCTCTTCTCTCGTCTCACATGTGGCTATGGAGGATGGATCTTGGAGGAAGAGGCTTGAGGATGCTTGAGCTTGTATTATGAATTGTGGAGCTATCGGAGTGCTTGAGAGAGAAAGCAACTCAATCGGGCATCAAGGTAAGCTCACTACACTCATAGAGAGGGATAGCGTGTTGGCTATGTGAGAGGTAGCCATTAGTGCTCGCTTGAAACACTTGAAGGAATAAGTGGTATGTGGATCTTGGTGGTTGAGCGTGAGCTCCCTTTAAAATCTTATAGTATATCACACTTCCAAAAATTGTTATCCACAACAATTCAAAGGCTTGAAGTCTTTTAAGAACAATCAACAAAAACTCCCCTAATTGTTCAATCTTAAATTGTAAACCCCTCTATATAACAATTTTCAATACATTCACTTCAAACAAATTCTTGAGCACACACTAATTTTGGATTAGTGGAGGGGGTATCCAAGAGAAGGGGAAAAACAACACACAATTCACTTTTGTGTACTTATCAATTTGCAATATTGGCAAGTGTTTTGAATAACTCCATTAATCAGCTTGCAAGTGCAAATTAGCAATTCACCAAAGGGAACTTGTTAAGATTTTTCAAGCCATTGCTCATCTTTTTATTTTTCAAAGGGAAATTCGTACACCACATATTTTTTGTGTACCTTGATGGCTAGATGTTGCAAGCTATTCCCATAAACACCTTTGTACTCCTTGCAAATCCCAAATGGTGGTAGACTTTTTGTGAAAAAAATCTCAAACTAAATGTATGTGCATTATGCATCATGCAGTTTTATTTTTTATTGATGGCCTTAGCCTCTCCCCTCAATTTTCTTGAAATAAAGATAGTTTCTTTCCCTTCTCATGGTTGGCATAGTCCTTCACAACCCTTGAACTCATCTCACTCTCTTTCCTCTCTCCTCGTGATTCCTAACTTGTGGTAGAATATCCCCAATAGTGAGTGCAAAAATTGTGCATGTACAATGGAAGGCGATCTCTCTTTTGGTGCATGTGCATCTACTTTGTGCTCCATATAGCTGTAGCAGACCTCAGGCCATGTAGTGCACAGTTGATGGTGCAATTGTACATGATCCCTTTCCTTGGCATGGAAATATTGAAGAATATATTTATTTTTCAAATGGAAATTTTTACACCACATATTTTTTGTGTACCTTAATGGCTAGATGTTGCAAACTATACCCATAAACACCTTTGTACTCCTTGCAAATCCCAAATAGTGGTAGATTTTGTTATGGAAAGAATCCATGAATGTAGCTCCATAACTTGTTAATTTTGTGGCACTTGATCCCATGGGCCTACACAAGTGTTGACAAGTCCTTTTCTTGTTCTTGCGCAAGTTTTTGTGCCCTTTCTTTGTAAGGTGAGGTAGGCATGATCTTTAACCCCTGTTGCTTGTGAATAAAAAAGTTTCTCAAGATTTTCTGAGTCTCTAAACTTTTTCTTTTCTTTGTTGAGATTCTTGGAAGAATAATGTAGTCCTCCTAAATTAAAAAATTCTTTGAAATATGACTAATCCTCAAACATGCATGCTTGTTGATCTATGCACATGTAAAAAAATGCGATGCACATTTTTAAAAATGATGTTTTTCCTCCTTCCTCTCTCCCCCTGATTCCTAACTCATGGGTAGAATTTCCCCAATAGTGAGACTTGCAAAAATTGCGCATGCACAATGGAAGTTGATCTCTCTTTTGGTGCACATGCATCTAGTTTATGCTCCATATAGCTACAATCAGCCTCATGCCGTATAGTGAAGTACAATTGATTGTGCAGTTGTGCATACTCCCTTCCCTAGGCATGGAAATTGTTTGAAGAATGACAGATGGCCCCCGAGTGTAGTGTTGGAAAAACTGCTAGTGTAGTACACATGAACCCCTTTCCCATGCATGTGCTTGAGCTAAGTCTATCAAAATCTTACCTTGTTTTCCACTATGCAAAAATCCAAGATATCCTCAACCAAGGATGATTTAATGTGTGAGATTCCTCCTCCAACAAGCCCGGAGGAGTCCTCAAGTAGTCGACTGAAATTCATATCCATGCACATCACCATCCCGTCTCCCCATGGGAAACCTTGGACTTAGTTGAGCATGGGAATCTCAATTCTACTTCACAAGGGAAGTGTGGATAAGTCACCTCTAACAACAATCTAATGCCCACCTAAGAAAGACCACTTTGTAATAAATCAAAGCCAGGAGTGAGGTTAACACCGCACTTGGTTCAAAGAGAGTGAGAGATGGGGGAGAGTGTAACTCGATCCCCCTACCCATAAGGTAAAATCTCAGCTCCGGCCCCCTAAAATTGTATTAAACCTAGTAATTAATCCTACCAGTATTGGAAGGGTCACAATTTAATCAGCTCTATCTAGTGTTGAAAAGCTACATGACTTATCGGGTCCACCTAGCCACAAGCGTCCAATCGTCAGGATCGAAGCCTCCCACTTTCCTCGATGGGTTTGCTTAGTTTTCTAATTAGCAAAGCATACTACCACACTGTTTGGACATATAAAATCAGCTTTTTTTTATTACTCCATTAAATTGGGTTCGTTAAACTCGATCTTTAGCACATAACAAACAATTTGAAAATCAGATACTTTATTTTACCATCACTCCGCAAAGTGGTACAAAACTATCTTTCCACAGAAAGACACCATCCAGCCTAGGATAGGACCTTCCAATCTCTAGGGATTGGGCTGTATATGATCACACTCCATCCACGGTCAACAGGAAATTTACTAGCTCAGAGCCCCTCTAGGCTTCCCTGAGCCTCCGAAGCCATCCTACATAATAGGGGCACTTACCACTTGGCCCTTTGCCCTCTCAGGTGCTCGAGTGATCAAAAACCAAAAACACCTACCTCCCTCGGAGCGTAGGACCCCCACCCGTAGGTGAGTTTTTTCACACTCTGCAGAGTGTAAGGGAGCATTGGGTTGGGGACCCCAATGTCCCGAACCACGACAATCCACAACTCATCCGGCTATGCAAGCCAGGAATCATAAGAGCCATAACTCATCATTCACAAATCCAAAAGTAGTCATAACCATAAGACATTTAACACAGTTGTCAATGCAATGCATAGAATCTATCCCCTTCATCAATTTCCGTGTTTCTTCCTAAAAAGCATTTGATAGCACTAACATGCTTTTACAAGTCTAAGTAAGTTCTAACTAATCGTGATCCTTTTCTTAGGTACTAACTTGATTATCTACATTTGGCCATCCATCGTGAATACGGGTTATAGCCGTAACCTTGATTTGTTGTGGGATGGCTGTTTCTTTGGTTTAAATGGGTTCGAGGTTAACTTTTGCTTGTGCTTCAACATCGTGTTGAGATCCCTCAGCAGTAGCGGTGACCACTTCCTCGTGTTGGGAAGCTCTCTGAGCGTGGCCTCGCTTAACATCTTGACGTCTCTTGGGAGCCTAGAAGAAGCTTGATGGGTCAGGCAGTGCTTCCGCGTAGGGGTGGAGAGAGAGAGAGAAAGATAGGCTCGGCTGATTGCAGCAAAGCTTCGTCGCATCAATAGCAGCAAAGAGACTTCTGCATGGGTCGTTGTGTGTTTGTATATGTTCCTGACGTAACGCTCTACCCCAGTTTATATAGTAATCGAGGGAGGAGGGGTAAAAGGAGGATGATGACATCATCGATGAAAAAGAGAGAACACTTTCTTTTAGTGCTTATCTTTAAAGCTTAAGCTTTTTTTTAAAATACTATTTTCGTTTTTTTCTACCCTATAACTTGTTTGGATCATAACTTCTTCGTATGAACTCCAAATATAGTTGTTCGGGTACTCGAAACAATCGAAACGCATTCGGTCGACAAGGTAGCACAAACAGAATTATGAAAATCTATCAAAAATAGGTAAAAATAACAATTTTCGTAAATCTCAATATTTTTATCCATCTTTTTTCTTGGACGACTTATTCCCTTCAAAATAAGTCACAGTATATATTTGGATCCATCTAAAGTGGGAATTAAGTCATCTAAACATGATACTAGAGATTTCAAACTATTCTAGTAAACCAGTCCTGCTTCTTGTAAATCCTATAGAGATTCTGTAGTTTTTTTCCATGTGTGGATGTGTAACATAAATCAATTTTCTTTGGAATGTATACGCACATTGTTTATTAAAATAAACTAAGTAATGGGAACATTACATAATGGGCCTTGGAAAAATCAAAATGATTTGTAACTCAACTAGTTGAAACAAAAATACTCTATAAAATTCAAACAACTTACCAGCTATGCAATCAAATATGAAAATTTACCTTGTTTCAAACTTGGCTAGTATCTCAATTGCTAGAAGAAACAAGCAGCAATTGTTTCTAAAAAAAATTCTTTTAACCAGTAGAGTGCTATCTAAAAAATTTTCTTCTAACTAGTAGAGTGCTATCTAAAATTTCTAAAATAGTTAGAAGGAGGGAACCACTAGAGCTTGAGAAATAGTTTCTTCTAACTAGTAGAGTGCTATATAAAATAGTTTCTTCTAACTAGTAGAGTGCTATCTAAAATTTTTCTAGCACTCTCAATGCTAGTATCTCAATGCCTATTGGTAGCAAAACTTCTTTCCCATTGACTAAGTGGAACGGTGAAAATCCTATGCTTTCTCATTTTAAAACACAATAGGCACATAGTGCACTAGGAAGTTCAAAGTCCCATGTCTACAAATGATTATTTGGAATGTTGAAAAGCATTCATATTAGCTACCTATTGAATCTTTGATTTGGCCCATTACATTATGGACAATATGGTGAAGAGAAGCACTTTGTTATGTTCATTTTCCCACAAAGATATTCAATTACTTCTCCTTGGAATCTAGGACCTCTATCAGATAGAATTTTGAGTGGTGTTCCAAATTTACAACAGACATTTTCATAAATGAATTTTCCCACATCAATTTCCTTAACATTCTTTACCTCTTTAGCCTTGGCCCATCGAGAGAGATAGTCTACTACAGTCAAAATCTAAATCTTCCCTCTTGATGTATGCCGTAATGGACCAATGTCATCCATTCTCCATTTCTCAAATATATCATAGGCTAGGATTGATTTTCTCAACTCTAGTTTTATCACTCTCTTGCTCATTCTCTCACACTCATGGCAATACTAACACCAATGATTTACATCCTTGTGAAGGCTAGACCACAAGCAACCTTTTGTTAGGATTTTGTGCAATGTTAGTTTGTAAGCATAATGACCCCCACAAGCCCCCTCATGATTTCTTTCAAGGATGTGATAAATTTGCTCTTTCCATGGTGCTCTTCTAAGGATCAAGTCTACTACCCCTTTTGAGAAAAGGATGTCATTTATGAATTTGTATTTTTTGTCTCTCCTTATGAACCCATATTTCTTGTCCTTTGGAATTTTTGATAGCACTCTACTAGTTAGAAGAAACTATTTCTCAAGCTCTAGTGTTTCCCTCCTATGAAACCAAGGATTCTTAGTTCATATAATAAGAAGTTAGCCAATGTGAGTGATTTTCTTTTCTTTGTGATATGTTGTAGACCCCAAGCCTCAAAGTGGTTCAAGTCTTGTTTTTTCTTGTTGCACATTCATTTAAGAGTAGGTTTTTTGGAGCCCTAGGAGAGACACCAAGGAAAAGGGGTTTCTACTACAATAAAATCCATCTTGTAACATCAACAAGCTTTTATTTCATTCTTTAGAGAACCACAACAAGGGAAATAACACCACTAGCAAGAAATCTTGACGCAGCATCATAGAAACAATTCTCCCACGGCTTAACTTCAACAAAATTCATCATTCTCTTCATATTCTTCATAGGATTCTTCGATCAATCAAAGAGAACACAAAAGAAATACCACTTTAAATGGAAAAATATCACATAGTATTCATCTTCATTGTCTTCATAGTTTTCTCTCACAGCCTCTCATAGAAAAATACATTATTTTGCGTAGGATTGGCTATCTCTGACTCTGTCTTTCTCTCTCAATCAATAGTGCATCATCTCCTCACTACAATACTTAATAATCACTCATAATAATCCTTCTTTGGTCGTGGATACCCTTTCCAAAAGGTGTGTCTGATATGAAAGGTCACCATAGCCACTACAGTGACTTCTCACAGCTCATCACTGTCACTTCACTCCAGTCTTCTCTTGAGTCTTCACCAGCTAATTCTTCCACTTTCTTGAGCCCTTTTGGACTTACACTCACTTCTTTCCAAGGCTAGAAATATTTTCCAAAGTCACACATACATTCCAAGACTTACAAAAGTATACAAAACAGAATAGAACAGAAATAGAGGCTTTACAGAAGCTCAATAGAAGGTTTACAGAAGGTCAACAAAAGGCATCAGAACCACACAACTCATACTAAAATAATTCCAAACTATCAAAAATAATTCAATGAGCTTTCAAACATTCTCAACTTCCATCAATCATTAATCCATGCTTCGTATAGAAGAAAAATAAAACAAAACAAAAGATAAACAGAACCAATCAGAACCTCAACAGAACCTATAAGAACATCACAGAGCCTCATATTTCTTACTGAAAATCATCATAAGCTTCCAAAACATAATCAATATCATCCAAAATACTCTCAAACCACTTCCAAAATAATCAAGCATCACTAAAAATCCTTCAAAAATCAACCATTCAGGCCTCAAAATCAACAAAAATCAACAAAAAAAACCAAGTCATTTCAGCATTCAACATATCCCCACACTTAATAAGAGAGCATCTTCGTGACCTAAGAAAAAGGGAATACATGTTCATTAAAGAGACCAACTTGAGCTTCTTTAGCATCTTCAATAATCCACCCAACCATGACCCCAACTTATCACATGTATCTAATAAAGAATACAACGAAAGGAAAGCCCTTTATCTATTAACAGATCTTATAAATAACACCAAATTATAATAAATTGGTAAATGATATAAAATATTGCTTCCATATTTCAATCAAATAGAATCATGAACCACCATCCATCAGCTTTGCAATTGGGTCCATCTTCATCTTCAACTCCATATAAGAGGATGATACGCCACACCACATAGATCATAGAAGTTACACAAAATGCACACATATACAATACTAGGTAGTCTGAATGGCACATGCCCCCAAAAATGGAGAGCACAGAAAAAGTTTTTCATTAAGAAAAGAGGATACAACAAGAAAAAGACTTCACTTCAAAGTAGGACCAAGATATTTCTTTTTAAACTACATGCTAAGCTTGAGACGCTCAAGAGCTTTACTCTCATCTACAAAATATTGAGGTACATTCTGTAGGAATTGTAAACAACACATCCTTTCCATAAAAATAAGGAACCTGGTAAGGAAAGCATGTGCAAAGTAATATAGGACATCCATTTGAGCAACAGTCACATCCACAAGCCAGTTTATGATTAGCTGCGGGATACTCTTTCGAGTATTCAGATGAGACTATTGATGCATGAAAGAAAGATACCAACAAAAGTGAGCAACACGATGTACAGAAGTATTCGCTGATTGAACATGCACCCAAGGAAAATTAAGATAAGAAGTGAAACATGTAGTAGATGTCTCCTAGGACCTTGAAATAAGAGGCCAGTTAAACATTGGTCCTATCAAAGAATCATGCAACGTCCATTGCCTTCCGCGAGGAATATCACTGTCATATCCAGGTGTATCCAACACTGATTGGGGAAATTAAGAGCCTCGAAAAAGGAATCGGAAAACAACGGGTGATCAGCAATAAAGCTCAACAATTGAGTTTGCAATGGCTGGATATCAGACTTATAAAAGACACTTTGTAAACGGCGAGGTTCCAATGCATCATCCTCCAAAGGTGGATGCCAAACATGCCCTCTACACCAAGACGTCAGCTGATGATAATTCTTTAAGCTTTCCACTAATAAGAGCTCCACTGAATGACATGCATTACTGCTTGCAAAATGACATCGCCCACATAAACATTCAAATCCTCCTCATCAGAAAATTGTAGATGTCCTGTGAGATACATAAAAGATAATAACTGGGTTTCATGTGAAGCTAACTCATCCACAAATCTATCAAAGACAGCTCTCAGCAAATCTGCAATCCATAGACTTGACCACCCATCCTCTGGAGGTTTGCTTAGAGAAATATATAAAGTAAACCTCTATTGATTATACTTAATCCATAAAGAGGAGGAAGGTGACACCAATTCAGCATAGCAAGAAAATTCATCCTGCACACAATTCATTCATTGTTGAAGGCATTCTACCTTAGCAGAAAACCCATCACACAGCTTAGCCTTTTGCTACAAACTGATCAAGCTCCTCTGTAGAAGATAAGACAGAAGAAACTATTGGGGTTGGAGGAGGAATAGAGAGAATAGCAATTTTTTGGTTAAGCTCTTCAATAAACTTCTTCTGTGATTCAACAATGTCTTGGGAATGCTGCAATTCACCCTCACAAGTACCCAACTTACGAGCGGACTCTATCATATCCTCAAGAGCTGCATTCTTTTCTTGAGTTAAAGCCACATTCGCAGCTTCCAAAGTAGCTACTTTATTTTGTAACTCTTTGATTTGGACTTGCTGGGAATCCATCAAAGTAGTAGCATCAGTCATCTGTTTATGAATATCACTGAGAGTAGCTTTTTCAGATACCAAGTCCTCCAAAGCTTTGCTCAACTGATTAGTTAGGGAGTCAACTTTGTCTTGCAATGAATTATAAACTCCCATATAGATAGATTGAAGACAAGAAGTAAGGAAAGTCTCCAATGTAAACTGGCACCAGAAATCAACTGGGAAAACAAAGATCTAGCCGACATCATTTGTAAAGCAAAGGGAATATGCCGATCTCACTGTCCATCCCTTTGGGCAGCAAATAATTAGGACAAGACACAAATGAAGGGAGGGAGCTACTAAAAATAGGAGTAGTTTCTTGCACAAGAAGATTTGCAACTGAAGTTGAAGAGGGACTAGACAACCCTATGATACGCCTACGTTTATTTCGAAAGAACCTAGGAGGGGGACTCATCCTCCAAATCTGAGTTCGGATGTAATGGAGGAGGAGATGGAACATAAGGTGGAGGCTACTTCAGAAGAGGAGAAGGATCAGCCCCACTGGCACACCACCAGGAGGAGGGGCAAAGGTAATAATCTTTTGAAGGAAGACATCATAAGAGACGTTACTACCTTGAACTTTTTTGACTCGCTGAAAATGTTGATCCATCTTGGACATCATGAATGTAGCCCAATTAAACTTGGCTCCCTCAAGGATCTGGACAGATGCAGTAAAAAGCACCTTGGAAAGATATTTGGAAGCAGGTTTTTCGAACATGAATCTGTCTTGTAGGAATTGGCAAAGTTGCTTCCACACCGAAGAGGAGATATGAGCAAAAGAAACCCCAGAACTAGTAATAATTTTGCTGGACACCAAAGAGGTAGATGTCTCCTTATAAAGAAGGGAAAGGATCTCCTTGATGGTCAATAATTAATTGCCACTAGGTACAAAGGAAGCAAAAAGGGGTAGACATAACGTTTCACTGATATTGGCAGTGGAGAGGCAGAAGCGTCAGTCATAGACCAAACCAGACTGTTTTTTGTATGACGCCAAGAAAGAGTAGCAAAGCTTGAAGCTGAAGCGCTACAAATGAATGGAGACCAGCATGGTGAATACAATCTGCTTCCAAGAGAAGGGAATAGTCATGCACTGACAATGGCACATGCTGGATCACAATTGGGGGAGTAGAGGAAGATGCCATTCAAACTACATAGGATATCCACACACACAACCAAGAATAGGAAAAGTCCTACAAAACCCAAACAAGCCACCACTAAGAAAAATATCAGGACAAAGAAATAGAAGATCAGACAAGACCAGACTAGACCTCCCTAAGCAATCCACATCCTACAGAAAAAAAATCGACATGACCTACGCACTCATGCGACTGAAAGCTTCATGCGATGCAAACAGTCAAGCACCTAAAAACGCCGTAATCAAGTATTCTAAAAGAACAAAAAGTCAAGCACACCGCATCCTCGACACTGACTAGACTCAAAATAGAATCACAGATTCGGACCATCAAAATAACTCAGACCAATATGACCAACACCTTTGATTAAGAAATCCCAATCCCTGTAAACGTTGGTGCATACCTAAGGTGCGGTGAAGTGAGTGGGTGATCGCTATCGAATTCATTAGTTAGATGATCAATTAAGCTCGGTTGATTATTAAAATTATCCAATAATGCAAGGTGAGTCGTTTGCATAGCCCATTCCCACTTATGTTGACTTGACTAGACATGGGTCTCTACTAATGCAATTTATTTTTAGAATTTACATGATCTTTGGCGCAAAGCGCATGCATGCGTAACTTTGGGGGGTTCATTTTTAATTACAAATATTAATGGTGTCTGAATAGCGCATGTGCGCGTGCACTATGGATGAATTTTAAAAATTAGGTGGGTTATTGTGCTAAAGTGTGCGTGCAACGACGAGGGTTCCTTTTATAATTAACGGTCGGGTTCATATTAATTACAAATTTAGGAAAATGCATTGTGTTAATTGTGTGAGTGCAACGATCACGGGTGATTTTTATTTAGAATTACTTGTGTGTTGATGTGCATGTGAAGGAGGGAAAGATGAAAAGAAAAAAAACTTGGTGGTATGTGGACACTTGCAAGGTCTGATACGCAAAAATCCTTTGTCCACTCAATGCCAAGAAATAGAAAAATCTACAGGTGACAACAGCAAGGCAACTAGAAAATAGTCAACCTCTTGTCCAATACAAAAGAAACCAATACTAACACCACTAGGGAGAATAGAAAAATAGAAAAGAAAGGGAAATGAAAAAAGAAAATTTGGTCTTGGGGATAAATCATGTGTGGTTTTTTTTTAAAAATAATAAAGTGGGAGTTGTTCATTGATTTGTTTTTGTTTTGTTTTATTTTTTTAAAATATGTTGGTGAAAAATTATTTTGTGGATGTATTTAAATATTTATGGTTGAATTTTTATGTTGTTTTGGTTTTGATTTTTGATTTGTTTGGTTTTTTGGGTTTTTTTTTTGTTAAGTTGTGATTGAAACAGCTTCAAAGATGGAAAGTATGAAAAAGAAGCTTGCTGAAAATTTTCTAGAAATTTACCAGCCATTTTTTAAAATTTTCGACAAATTTTCAAGCACTTTGGCATTTGAAAATGATTTTCAATGAAAAAAAATCATTAAGTGATGAATTGAGGAATTGAATATCCATTTATCATTCACCAGCATAAGAAAATAGTCATACTTTTATTTTTTGGAATTAATTTCTAATTTTTATGGATTTTTATTTTTTTTATTTTTGATTATATTTAAAAGAAATTTTGAGTTTTTTGAATTTTTAGAAATTAGTTACCAGCATTTCATTCTGAAAAATATTTCAAAAAATTCTCAATTTGATTTTAAAAATTTTTCTATTATTATGTATTTTAAAGAAATTTTAGGGATTTTTTAATGGTTTTTATGTATTTTTGAGAGTTTCGGACAGTTTTATAATAAGAATGGGATTACCCGATTACATGTGAACAGCTGCGTGTGAATGGACAGGGACGTACCACTGCACTGATAAGGCTGGCCAGTGGGCGGTGCGGCCAACCACCGGCGGGCGACGTGACAACGGTTGGTGGGAGGGGAGGCGCAAACCAGGGACGCTGGCGGGAGCAGGAATCGGGCGTGCGTGGAGGTAGGGAGAGAAAGTGGAGAAGAAGAAGACGAAGAAGGAGAGGAAGAAGAAGGAGGAGGAGGAGCTGGAGCTGGAGGAGGGGGAGGAGGAGGAGGAGGAGGAAAAAGCAGATGGAGGAGGAGAGAGAAACAAGGAGGGGGGAGGTGAGAGAAAGAAGGAGAAAGAGGGAAGGAAGGGGTGTCGGGGAGAGAGAAAGAGGGGAAGAGGGAGAAGGAGAGGGAGAGAAGACAGAAGAAGAGAGAGAAGAGAGAGGAGGGAAGGGGTGAGGGGTGGTTACGAATGTGAGAGGGGGGAATTGTTTTTAATTGTTATTTATGTTTTTTGTTTGTGTTTTCTTTTTAAGTTAAAAGTTAAAAGAAAAAAAAGAAACCCCTCTCGTCTCACACGCGAAGGCAGGCGCGGGGGTTAAAAATTTTACAATACAGGGATCGAAACCATGGGCGGGGTGGATGCGCGAATGATGGACGACGTCATGGGCGCATAGACACACGTCAAAAACCGAAAACACGCATATGCACGCGCGAAAGACAAAAAATGAGGCACGAAAACACACAAAAATTAATACTAGAAAATCCATCTGCCAGAATGAAGTGCGGGAAAAAGAAAAAAAAAGTTCCGATGCAAAAAAGGGATGTTCACATGGAAAAGATAAAAAACACGTAGAGAAAAAATACCCGAAAATATGCAATAATTAATAACAGACAAACCGTACACTAGAATGATGGGCGGTAAGAAAGAAAAATTGCACGAGGAAGGGGTAGGGCATGACGAGCACATCATATTGCTGGTCCGAAGCGAGAAAGGCACATGTTCATGGAAAAAACAAGAAATCCGCATTGGCAACAGGGCGCGAAAATTAATTGGGGAAGATTCGTACCTCGGAACTAGGTCAGTTATGGCGGAGGATGGCTAAAGTGGCAGGTCATCATCAAATTTCATGCAAAACTGGAGGTAACTAGGGTAAAGGAGAGTTAACCGCGCTTAGTTTGGAAACAAACTGTGGTTACTTTGAAAAGAAGGAGTTCTCTTTTCCCTTTCTTGGAGTTTCCTGCAGGTTTCATGGAAGTTCATCAGCAAGATGTGTTCATATCTCTCAAATCTCTGATCTTCTTAGCCAAGCACCACCTGGAATAGCTTCTTGGCTTCAATACCTAAAGGATGGCTACTCACTTGCTCCAGATTGGCTCAGCAATGGAGCCAGGAGCAGCCCCAAAAATTGCGGCGCAATTTTCGGGCTGATTCTAGCCTATTTCTTGCATCTGATGCTTCATCTCCAGCCCTTGGCACTCTCTATGATCTTTGGCAAGTGTAAATCATCAGTGAAATTGAAGGATTGAACTCTATTCAAGAACTTTCAGCTCTCCTATAAACCCTAGATGAACAGTCCATGGCAGCCATGAAAGCTTCAACCCAAGCTCTCATTCTTCAACAATTTCTTGAGGATTCTTCATCAATTCAGCCCGTGGCATCATCTCAGTGAGGATTCTTCAACAAATTGCCAAGATTTCAACCCGTGGAGGACATCGGAGCTCATATTGAAGGTTTATTTTGGGGCTTTTTTTCAAGAGGCTTGAATCTTTGATATCCAAGTGTTCAAGCAAGATCAGGGCAGTGATTCTTCACAGATTTGAGCATATTGGAGCTCATATATGGACTGATTTAGTGGAAATTTCAAACTCCATGGTGGATTTATGATGGATTTATAGTGATTTTGAAGAATTCTTCCATCAATGGGATTGGAGCTTACATCTATTATCGTCTTCAAGCTTAATCAAGGTATTTCTTTCACTTAATCTCTGAAATCTCTCAATAATCCACTTGCTATTGCTTTTCCACTTGTTGATGAGAGATTATTGATCAATTAATTCTCTGAATTGATCAATAGATCAGAGATTAGTGTTATTCCTCATTAATCTCAGCCTATTCCATTGAATTTTAGTATTGATTCAATCATTACTTCATCATAGATATCATTTGCCAAGTTTGATGTATAACCTTGACTTGTTTTTTATGAATTTTTTTGCCCAAGCTGAAATATTGTATAAGGGTAAGTACTAAAGCAATCATTGAGTCATTGAATTGCATTGGTAAGACCCTTTCCCTATCCAAATTTTCCAAATTTCATTCAATTGCATCTCATGAAAAGGGCTGAATGAATATTCCAGCAATCCATTTCATACTGATTGATTAGAATAGAATGCCATTGCCATGTTGATATACCCACCGAGGAAAAAGGTAGATGCCGGGGGAGATAGTGGGACAAAAGAGAGGTGACCCTCCCTCACTATCAAAGATCCCGAAGGGGTGCAATCAACCGACCTGGGGGGAACTTTGCCCACCTCTCGGTGATTCGGAGCCCATGTAGGGAGCCTGTCATGCAGTTTTATCCCTCACATAGGTACAACGAGTGGAGAATTGAAGATTGAAGAGTTTCCAAAGGCTCAAGTATCTTCAGGATCAAAACAGGGTAAAACAAGGATTTTACAGGGCACTACACGGCATTTACAGGTTGTTACAGGTACACCCTTCATTACTGAGGTCCATGTGTAGGTACTATAGGGTACCCACAAGTCCTACTTAACCTTCTATAGGGTTTGGTAACCATTTGGGGTTACTAATTTACCTTACAGGGTCAAAATAGGGCATTTACAGGTCAAAATAGGGTGCAGGCCGGGACGACTCAGAGATTGAGTTGCAGAATTTTCTATCTTAAATTTGTTATAGCATGCTATAGCTCATCTCGGAGAGGGCATCCTTAGCTTTGATTTTAACTAAAAAAATTTGAAATCGAAATTCCCTAGCAAAAGTTATAGCCATTTTTCTGACAGGGGGTACTGCAGGACTGCACTATTATGGCAGGACATAAGGGTAAAAATAAGGTCCAGGATGATTATGCTCAACAAATCAGAGATTCCATGTTGGATAATGTACCTCAAGAGAGCCCTGAAGAGCCTCAATAACAAGGGCAAATCAGTATACTCAATAATACCTTGTGCGTACATGAACAAAGACATAGAGAACGTCATGAGGCCCTATTATCAAGAATGGAGCAAATGGTTTTGTCTACTGATCAAACAAAGTCTTCCATTAAGAAGTTAGCAGATTCAATGACTCAAACAAAGGCTTCCATTGACAAGTTGGTCAAATCTAATGCTCAAATTATGGCACAATTCTCCCAATGGATGCAGATGCAAATGGGATCTAAAGAAGCTAAGGAGAAAACCTATTCAAACAGTGAGCCTTTAGTCCCACTTTAGCTATCTAACCAAAATGGTCACGGTCATGGGATTATTGGAAGAAAAGGCATCCCAAATAGCCAATATGAAGTAGGTGAGGCTTCACAAAGGCATGATCACTATTTGGGCAATTTGAATGGAGCTAACTCTCAAGCTTTTGGACTGAATACTCAAATTCCTAGGGGTCCTCTACCAACAGGAAGATTGCATAGTAGTTCTCAGCCACCTATTGGGAGATTTCCATCTCAATTTGGGGGTTCAATGCATGGTACTCATGATCAGTCTGTTTTGGGATAGCAACCATTCCATGAAAGAGAGCTAAAGGACAATATTGTTTTAGCCAAATTTAATGGTTAGTTATCTTCACCATCTGATTTAGAAGAGTGGACCTCTAAGATGGAGTCCTACTTTGACATATTCTCTAAAACTGATGACATGAAGATTCATTTTGCTTCCTTGCATTTGGAGGGATTTTCCCATACTTGGTGGAGGTATATAAAAAAAGAAAACATACTTGTAGAGAATTGGGAAGCTTTATCAAGGCACTTATGGCTGAAGTATTTGTCTCCCCTCTTGAAAAAGAGAAATTGGCATGGAGATGGTATGGTTTGGAACAAAGAGGCCTAAATGTAAGAGAGTACACTAACCAATTTCTCAACCTAACCATGTATATAGAAAGCATCAATGATTAGGCTAAGCTCCACAAGTACATGTATGGTTTAGAGCCATCTTTATCAGTTGATGTCATGGCACAAAACCCTACTTCCCTCTTTAAGGCTATTGAGCTTGCGAAGCGCTATGGAAGAAAATATAGAAGAGAATCTTCATTTCAGCGTGGTTTTGGATAGCCAAGGACTATTTTTAAACAGGGGCAAGTTGGTAACACTTATGGCAGCAATCATGTGCCGAATGGGAGCTTAAGGGTGCCAACTTATCCACCATTCAATGCTTCTAGACGTCAAACTAATTTCAGGACAGCTAGCAGTCCTAGAGTTGACTTCAAACAAGGGGACAACAAGCCTAAATCCAATTCAGCCAACATGAATCCTAAATCCATTCCTATGGATCTTTACAAAGAAAGAAAGGAGAAAGGCTTATGTTTCAAGTGTGGGGAAAAGTATACACCTAATCATGCCTCAAAGTGTGTATATAAAAATATCAAACCCAAGCTTCAAAGTATGTTAGTCTTTGAGGATCTTGAAGATGAGACGGATGAAGCCAATGCAATTGCACTCAATGCTAAAAATGAAGATATTGAGGAAGAGATTGGGCAAGAGTATTTCTATGATCCAGCTGACTCCTTTCCTTTTGATCAGGGTGGAAGTGTACCTTTTGATCCAGGTGGGACTTGTAATGACACACTTGCTGCCACTAGTTGTTCTATTTCCATGAATGCTTGGACAGTATCTAAGAGGCCTAATACACTTCGTATGAAGGGTAACATTCATGGAAACCCAACATTCATTATGATAGACAGTGGTAGTACCCATAGTTTTGCAAATAAGTCCATCATGGACAAGCTGAATTATATTCCCACAGATTTACACCAGCCCATTAGAGTTCAAGTGGCCATTGGTGAAGAGAAAATCAGCACACAGATATGCCCACAGGTTTCTTTACAACTGGCTGAAAATTTTGAAGCAAAAGTAAACCTGATTACTTTGGAAATGGGGTCTATAGAAATCGTACTCGGTTGTGATTGGTTGATGACATTAGGCAGGATCACTATGGATTTCTCACAGTTATATATGGATTTTATCTTCAATGGACAGCTCATCCATTTACAGGGAATTCCTAATAGATCATATTTTTAGCTTATTACCATTCAACAACTCAAAAGGGAGTATAAGAGGCGCTCACAAATATTTGTTTTACATTTGAATAAAGAGATGCAAGATCAGCCCGATAATTCAGCAAACCATCCAGCCTTGATAGCTCTTCTTGAGGAGTATAGGGATTTGTTTGAGGTGCCTACTTCATTGCCTCCCAAGAGAGCAGTAGATCATCCTATTGATTTGGAGCCCAACTCAAAGACAATCAATAAGCCACCTTAAAGATTATCTAAGTGTGAACGAGAGGAAGTAGCCAAGCAAATCAAGGAACTTCTTGAGATGGGATTCAATGAACCAAGTTATTCACCTTATGCATCTCCAGTTTTGTTAGTCAAAAAGAAAGATTGATCTTTCAGAATGTGCATTGACTACAGGGATCTTAATAAGATCACAGTGAAATGTATCCGATACCCAGGATTGATGATTTGCTTGATGAGCTCAAGGGGACTCGATTCTTTACGAAGATTGATTTGAGGTCAGGGTATCATCAGATGAGAGGGTGATGAAGTCAAGACTGCTTTCAGGACTGATCGAGGGCTCTATCATTTCTTAGTGATGCCATTTGGGCTTACAAATGCTCCAACTACCTTCCAGAGCCTGATGAATAAGATTTAGAGCCTTTCCTCTTTCAGTTTGTCTTGGTGTTCTTTGATGACATTCTGATCTACAGTAAGACTTTACAGGATCACTTGGCACATATGAGGAGGGTTTTTGATGTATTGAGACACCACAGGCTTTTTGTTAAGGAGAAGAAGTGTTCTTTCATACAAACTGAAGTGGAATACTTGGGACATATTGTAAGTGAAAAAGGAATACAGGCTAATCCCAAGAAGGTGCAATGTATAAAAGATTGGCCAACATCCACTACTACTACTTCTCTTAGAGGATTCCTTGGTTTATCTTTATTCTATCACCGATTCATCAAGCATTATGCATCTATTGCAGCTCCTTTGACTGATAGGTTGAAGAAGGAGGCTTTCTTTTGGGATGCTCTTGTAGATAATAGCTTCAACCAGTATCTTAGTATGCTTGGACTTTTCCAAAGAATTTAGAATACAATGTGATGCTAGTGGCCGTGACATTGGGGCTATTTTATTACAGGAGCATGGAGTGATTGCCTTTGAGAGCCGTAAGCTTACAGAAAGAAATGGCCATGAATGTTTATGACCAGGAGATGTTGGCTATCTTGCATACAATTAA